>NW_005057728.1:0-2278 GCF_000277835.1 Geospiza fortis
AAATGGGAACAGAGGAAAACTTTCATTTTATTTGTGGGCCTCAGATTGGATCTGGGAAAAATCACTGGCTCTGTTTCTCAAAGAGCTTCTCCACCACACACTCTCCACTGCCCCTCACTTTTCTGAAACATAACTGCTGCCAGTGGTGAAATGCTAGAATTCCTCTTTCCCACCACAAATACTACAGTGGCTCACCACTTGGGCTTCAGGATTTCAGGGTTCAGTTCTGAACTGATCTATGGGATTCTACCTTCAGTGGAGAGCATCTTTCATTTGTTAAGAACCCAAAATGTTTAAGAAATTGCCTATGAGAAGGCATAACTCCATCCATCACTCAAATGCAACACAGCAGCTGTTTATCATTACACCAGAACTTTACCCAGAAGCCTGAACAGGCATAAAACCAGAAAATTATACTCAGTTGATAATGCAAAAGACATTTAACAAGAAAGTAGTTCCACCCACAGGGCTCCAGTACAAACTCCTCTGTTGGAAAATACTGCTAGAATCACTCTTAATCACCAGGAATTAAGGGCTAATACTCCTGACCTAAGTCTGAATTGATTGTAGTGACCTCACAGCAAGTGATGATGTTCTCCTATTGGAGCAAATAAGAGGAGATTTTAGTTCAGCCCAGAGAAGAAGAGATGTAAGGCGACATTGCCTTGTGTTTGCTGTGTGCATGGTTACAGCAGCTCAGCAGATGTGCAATGATTTGCCAAACTTCAGCCACACAACAGTAAACCTGAGGCCTATGCCTCATTCATGGAGGCTAAGACTGACTGATTCTCTACAGTCTGACATGGAGAATTTATTCTTCAGATACGAGAACCCAGGGCATCCACTGATCTCGGGAAAGTGCTGCTAAGTCAGTGCTAGAGTTCAACATCTGGTTGGTACAAACAAAAAATTATAGAGGTGGTATTAATGAGGCAAAAGACATTTGTGAAATATTTTGAAGTTATACAAAGTAAACAAAACCAAAACACTTTGCTACAACCAAGAGAGAAAAATTCTGCACTTATAATATCTACCTTTACCTTGTGTACATCAATACGCTATGGCACATACAAGTGAGAACATCAACACCTCCAAAACAGTTGGAGCCATCAATTCTGTGCCCAAAGGAATCTATGCATGCCTTCTGCACTTTCAGCAGACTGGAATCTTGCAGGACTGGAGCAGGCATACCTGGTTTGGGCATGTGATTAGATACAACTGAGTCACAGTGACTCTTCTGACCCACCAGCAGCTGCATAGTTTCTCTCAAGTTGCCCAGTAGCACTCAAATCTAAATGAAAACAGTTTAATTGAAGACACTTTATCTCATTTAGGGGCAAGCTATGAACGTGTGCATGGGCCACAGCACCTTAACTTGCAAGCAGCAGCATTTGGAACTGCCACAAAATGATGGTGTGCCAGACAAATGCTCAGTCCCTACAGAAGTAGGTGTGGCTCCTCAGCAAACAGCTATGGAGGAATTAAGTCATTACAGCCCAAAGGTCAAGCAGCTGGAAATACAGTCTACACCTTCAAATGTTTAATTTTAATTTTGCCACTGGACTAAAATTACAAATTGAAAATGTTAATTTTCTTCCCACTGTTATATAAATGTCTACTGAAAAACTGAACAAAATACACCCTTAAGCTAATTATTATGCACTCAATGTTGACTACAATGCAGGAAACCAGCTCTGTTTCAGTTATATCAGCTCCCCTTCTTAAGAAGGAAAGGTCTATTTCCAGTATTTAAAGGAAAAAATATACATTACTTCAATGGCTAGGATAGCCAGCTCACTGCTAGTTGTGAGTACTACAGTAATCCAGTAATATGAAGACCCAAAGAAAATTCTGTCTGCACACACTGACTCTATACACATACATACAAGTGCACTGTCAGGAGCCATGAAGTAAGTTACACTTATTACAGTTTATTGCCCACAGTATACTTGTCCTCCCACTACTCCACCTTCTTCAGCAATAGGCATAAGATTCCAAAGCTCTAGAGAGTAGCTTTCCACAGCTATTTTAGAAGCAGCAGACAGACAAGCAATCCTTCACTCCAAATGTTGAACACAGACAGCTCCTACCTGCTGGCCGAAAGAAGAGAGAAGAGCATCAGACATACTACAGACTTCATCCTCTCAGGACTGGAAACCAGAATGCTGTGCTGTCAGAGAAGATGATCTCTCTCACAGAGCACTTGCTCCGAGCTTTATGAGGTCCCAAGACATCAGACTTTAAAACTACAAGGTAACTGTGCAGAAAAAAAAAAAAA
>NW_005057729.1:0-2277 GCF_000277835.1 Geospiza fortis
GAAGGAGACTTCATAACCTCTCTGGGCCATCTGTTCCCTTTCTCTGTCCTCCTCACAGCAAAGAAGTTTTTGACATGGGTGAACTATTCCCATTTACAGGAGGAGTCCATACCTAAGCATGATTGTTATCTTTTCCTAAGTACAGCTGCAGGATTAAAGAAAGCCTGGTAACATCTGAGGGCACAAATCCATATGTTATCTGCATGATGGTTACACACTGTAAACAAATCCTCTGTTCTTTCCACAGGTGCAACTCCTCCACACGACTTAGTGAGATGCTCTGTGATAAACTTGGGTGGCACAGATGTTTACTTTGCCTGAAAGTCAACCAGCAGAATTTTTAAAAAGCATCCTATTGCCCAATAGAGTTGGTTTTGCAACAGCTGTCAGGATGAAGAGGGAATAGTAGGTCAGCTGCTTCCAAAGAAATACAAAGGAATTTCAGTGAACATCAGATGCATCATCAAATAATAGGCAAGTGAAAAATTGAAATGCAGGGATTCATACATAAAATTGCAAAATTTGACAAAAAGCTCATGGATGGCTTAATATGCTACTCATAAAATAGCATAAAAACATTGGGGCTGATTTCCTGTTTCACGTCAAACTGTTAAAGAAAAAGAAGCTTTTGGAAAATCATCAAGTGTCCTTCCAAAATCTCTCTGAGTTGAAATTAATGAAAGACCAGATCCTTTTTGACAAATCTATTCATCAGTTTGTATAGTAGAGCCTCTAATTGTGCATGAAGAAAAGAAAAAGTAGGCTCATTTTAAGCAGAAGCTGCTGCCCTTTAATGTGGGACAACAGGGAACAGGGAACCTTTTTTGTTTTTAATACTGAAGTCCCAATTTCTCTCTTTGTGATGCACATGCAACAATTTGGCAAGTGTAAATTTTTTAGGAAACAGCATTTCAATTGTTTCCATGACAAAATACTTGAAGAATGAATCTCACAGACTGACTAAAAAAGGTCTTCATTATTTTAACAGCCCAATTTAATAAGCAAATTATAAAATATAGGAACAGGTATTTTTATTTTTAATATATGTTCATTGTCAATTATATCTAATACAGCAAATAATTATACTTGAATTGTTAGGATAATTACCTAAAATTAAGAAACAGTCACTGCCCTCCACTTTTAAATATGTCAGGAAGCAAGCTGATGATTTGACCTAGGCTTTTCACTAATATGGCACAGGAAAAATATAAAAGTATATTTATGCACATATATAGACTTCACTGGCTTATAGCTCAATGTAATTTGCCACTTAAATACATTTTGAAGAGAAAACAATAAATCTGATGTACACAGAGATAGAAGTAACCATTAGAAAGCAGGCAGAGGGAATATAGGCTTGATACAGTACAGTGCTTTAGTAAAACTCTAAATTCTGCATCTTACCATCACATCTGAAAAAATAACTCATATTGGCTTTCTGTGCTATGAACTGAAAGACTGGAAGAACTGTAATAAGAGGCTACTCTTGGATGTCACAGAATTTTTCTTTTCAGATTAATTTGGTGGTGTAAGGTATTTAATGACCTGGAAAACAGATTAGATTAAATCTGAGCACAATTATACATATTTTGAGGGATATTCAGGTGTCCTCTAGCAATGAGGGGCAATTATGACTGACTGGTCATAGAAAGCTCAAGTCAACTGCATTACAGAGAGGGCAGCACACTGCCACAGGGAGGGGCAGCTGTGACAAAACTGATTACATGAAGTAGGTCTCAGCTAGATAGAAAAAGGCGAAAATAAGTGAAAAAGAGCTATTGCATAGGTATCTAACACCCAGATTCAGTCAGTTGCTGAATTTATGTAACATGCCACAGACATAGATCAGGAAAGATCAAGAGAATTGCCGCAGTCCTTAACCCAGCTACAGACAGTGAATGTGCCTTGTAAAGTTCCCTTTTTCTTCTAGTGGATACCATATGTGGGCAAAACACCAGGCATCCTGACTGGGAAGGGCTCTGTCCCAGTTTCAATAGTGGCAATCCAGTCAATCCTGTGAGTGATGACAGCAGATAAACCTCAGACCTGCAAAATGCACAAATGCCTTTAAAAGGAGCAGCAGACCCTACTCATGCCAGTAGCTGTAGCCAAACTAATGTGCCTCAGAAACCATCAAGAAAATGAAGACGTTAATTCTGGTCCTACTAAAGAGCAACTCTCCACTTCCCCACCCCTCAGAAAAAGCAACCATATTAAGACATGTACAGAGCATTATGAATTATTAACAAAAAATTACGTGACAGTGGGACAGCCTCA
>NW_005057730.1:0-2277 GCF_000277835.1 Geospiza fortis
GCCAGCTTCCTGCTCCACCTTGAGACTCATTCTCAGCTTCCACCTGCCAACTCATTTCCTGGAGAAATGCTGGCTGTGCATGTGCTAACAAAACAGTGTGAAAAATCTACTTTACATAAGAGGTGTGGACCAGGTTAACTATAAAAGTCATGGATTGGGCCCCTCAGTCTCTCTGGACATGTGTTGTGGCATGTGAGCCAGCAGAGTTTGAGGAGCTTGTTGTGGGAGTTGAGAACCTATTCAAGTGTATCGTACAAAATTAAGGGTTACCACTCTTGTGGAAGAACATTTAAGAATTTAAGGGCTTGTTAGCCAACAGCTTGTGAGTCAGATTTATAGTGATGGTACAATAATGTCATGAGAGTTCCCTGACATGTGTCTTTGTTCAGACTGAAGGACAATTTATAGCAAATATCACATCCTCTACCAGTGGGTTGTGACACCCAGACACCATGCTATTCCTTAGTCTTAGCACACCGTCTCTGAAGTCATGTCAGTGTGTGCTACCTTACATGATCAGTATGATAAGAAGCTGTGAGCACTTTATGATAATTCACCCAAACGAGCATCTCCTTCCAATATTTTTTCAGAGCATCAGTTATCTGTTACAGTGACAGACTAGGTATATTTTATATCTTCATGCTAAGTTCTTTGCCAGTGCATCCAACTGTCAGCACTTTGGGTTGTCAGAGAGTTACTAAAAGGAGGAAAAGCTCTCTTACCTAACTGAGCTGCTGCCAGCATCAAGGTCTTGTGCTGTCACTGCACCTATAATGGTCCCCACAGGTGTATCCTCATAGACTTCCATCGTGTACATGGGCTTGCTGAACACTGGAGGTTCATCCATGTCCAACACATTTATCTTCACAGTGGCAGTATCTTTGAATGGACCCACTGAGTGAAATCGATGGTCAAGATGGAGATTGGAGGCCTCCACCTTAAAGGTATATGCCTTCTTTGTTTCAAAGTCTAATGGCTGTAGAAAGAACAAAAGCAAAACATTAGACTAGACTAAAAGTTAGGCATTGCAAAATCACTTTGGTTGGATTAATCTGACAAAACTTAAGATGTCTTTGGTGTAAAACTCATCTCCTGAGCTAATCAATCATTTAAGTTTGTTTTGAAGTTCATCTTATGCTAAGGTGAATTTTGAAATAGGCCAGATGAATCACAGTCAGGAAATTACTGCTTCTCTACATCAAAAAAATCAGGATGACTGGCATGGATGTAAACAGTTACAGTGTAGATGTCTGAAGTTAAATGAGTGAAATTCATCTCTTGCAAATGAGCTGAGTGAAGGTTAGTCAGAGATTTGCATTTGCAGCTCCCATACACCGGCAATCAGCTGTCTCTAGCAGATCCAGCTCCTTAAATAGAATATTTCCTGGGTTTTTTAGCAGGAAAGGCTTTCAGAAGACCATGACAGTGATGAAGATGAGTCCAAATGAAAACTCTGATATATACTAATGAGTCAAACCAAACTTCAGGTACGACTTGGAATGTGAGTTCTAACTTGATCTGAAACAAGTTTTCCCTGTAAAATGTCGATCTTAGCAGTGATCTGCTATTCATGCCATATGTTTGATCTGCATGTACTTTGCAAAATGCAGACTTTGGCTCTGTCTTATGATGCTAGGTGTAATTCATAAGGTCTTGAAGATGACACAGCAGCTTTTGTGTAGTTATGTGGGGTTTTGACAGAATGTATCCTGCAAAATAAGGTTGTTTTGATGTGGGTTTCTGTCAACGCATATCAATTTAGTGCCTTTGCTTCTAGAAAAGTAATCATCTCAAAACCCTCAATAAAGTCTTATTTAGTTGAAAAGATGCAGAAGCTTTATTTTCATTTAAAGGGTTTATCTGCATTGTCTTTCATGCTGTTTTTAACGTTTCTAACAAAGCCTTTTCCTGATGTCTGGGTAACACTGGCACCTAGTGGTTTCTGCCTATAATTGTTAAACTGTAAATTTGCTATCGGGAATGAACAAAAAAAGAACACATTCACATGTGTATGAACAAGAATATTTCAATGTCTGTTATTTTTTTCCCAGTGTTTTCAGACAGTTGTCACATCCAGGATAGATTTAAATTCTTCAGCTTTCTGTCCTCGTCAAAACAGGACATAATTGGCCACATGACTAGTGTAAATTGAAATAGCTCCATTAAAATCAATTGAGTTACCTTGACTTAAATTAGCTGAACCATAATGATTATAAATCCTTATAAAAGACTTTGTCGTTTAAGTAGACTAGATGCTAAGTCTTTTTTTTTTTTTTT
>NW_005057731.1:0-2276 GCF_000277835.1 Geospiza fortis
GGAAAACCCTACTGGGTTATCATACCCTGCTTCAAGGGTTGCTGTTGTAAACAGGTCATATACTTTGGACTTCGCGGAAGGTTTACAATGCATCTGACAGAAGAGGAGGAAGAACACTTTTCATGTTGCTGCTCTCAGAAAAAACTTCAGGTTGTCTAGACATTGTAAGGACCTCTCACTTGGACATAGAGATACAGAAATATCTTCTTACAAAGGAAAGAAACTTTTAAGAGTTTCCTGTTGAGTCCTCCCCATGCTAAGTAATGTATTCATTATCATATGATTAGAGGGTCCCTCAGACTATTATTTAGAAGATTTCTGGTGTGTTGTTACCACTTTCCAAAGAGATTTGCAGAATGGGATTACCCTTGTGTCACTTTATGAAGAACCCAAATTCTCTTAGCAATTTAAGTTTCATAATGAAATCCTACTTAACTTTCTGCCTGGATAGTGCTCCAATTAGATCAATCAGAAAGGATAATTAAGGATGTCTTTTTCAAATCTGACTCTCTAAATATAACCAGTTTGGCAAAGAGAATTATACACGTAAACAGATTCAGTACCACATTTTCAGATTCTCCATGAACAGTGGATTAATTTCTGAAAGACACTTACTGAAGATATCTAAAGAATATTCATATCCTCCTTTTCCCAAATCCTTCATCAAGAACTCTAAGTTACAGATCACCTTCTTATATTTCAAGGATTGAGGAGATTATAGATATTAACACTACTAATACAGAAGAATTTCTCCTACTAGTTACTTTTATGTGCAGCAGTTCAGCTGCTCAACTGAGACTCACCTTTTTACTTGTCATCTTTCCATTTGTTATAGCTTCAATTTCTGAACTGATGTCAGACTACTTTGATGTGACAAAAGACAGCTTTAAGAAAAATTGTCATTTTGGGGAATTATTTCCAAAGGTGTTGTCATTATGTGTTCCTTGTTTTCACTAATATCTTCACATTTTAAGCCTGGTAACTACTGGAAGGTATTTTTCTGGCGTCTAGCAACCGCTAATCTGAGCCATGTTCTTACAAAAAGTGTATTCTAGTCTTGGAGATAGACTTAAAAGCTAATTACAGATATCACCACCAAGTAAGATGCAGTCAGGGTAATTTCTGTTAGCTGTGCCCTCAGCTTACTTATCTGAACACCCTACAAAGGAAATCAGCAGTGAGGCATTAGATAAGTTAAACACTGTTCTGGTAAAGCAAGTAAAAGATGCAGCTGCTAAATTTAAAGCTACGGAAGGATTCAGAATAAGCCAGTTAACATCAATCTATTGACATTCTTTAAGAAAATCTTTACTCTGTAGAGATGATGAAGATACTACACTCCTAGAAATGGGGAAAACCTGCTATAAAATGCAGTAAAACCTACTCTACGTATGGATCATTGTCAATTTTCTCAGGGTATTTAAAGCAATCTTTGAATTTACTGGAACTCAACACTATAATATTTACTTCATTTAGGGTTTAATGTATGCTTTACAGCATTATTTTAATGGGTCCCCCTCCTCCCAGGCTTATTGTTTTAATGGAGAAAAAAGGCAAGAGGCCTGTACAGTTATTATTAGCTTGAATTCTAATTATCACAGATAATGGAAGCAGAGAAATCTGAGCCCCAATATTTGCTGCATGATTCTTCAAAAACAGCCTCTGGGTTTCCTAATAAAAATTGTAACTTTGCTTTGTTTTTCTTTAAGAAGAAGAATTTCTTTAATTCCCAAGGAGACAAAAATAAAGCGCCATATCTGAAAGTAAGGCTCAGTCTGACCTTGAACAAATTCTGTAAGGAATTAAGGTGAGAAAAATTTTTCTTGTGGGAAAGAGAATCAAACTTTTTTGTTGTTGTTTTGTTTCCACCTGTTACACAGGTGCCTGTGCTAAGGTGCGGTACGTATACCACTTCTCAGGTACCTAAGAAACAGTCTAGCAGAGCTCTAAACTTATTTGTAAGCTCTCAAGTGACTCTGCAGTTCCAGCTGAAGATGGATACAAGGCAGCTAATTTGCTACCACCAAGGGAAAATGTTATAACATAAAAACATTCCCTCCCTTAGCTTCAAAACTGTCGAGTGTCTAGGGAGCCTGACTATTTGTAGAGCTGATACTATGCATATGCTTCCCCTGTAACTGTTACATGCATACATCTGGCATCTGTCTCTGTGTTAAACAGACTTAATTGTCCCCACTATTGCTGTGTAGAAACCCTCTAACCTAGATGGGTAATGTGAAAGAAATAAATGGAAGGGTTGAGATGAATTTTTTTTT
>NW_005057732.1:0-2275 GCF_000277835.1 Geospiza fortis
TGAGTGAGTGATATCCTAATCAGGAAATATTTAAAACTATATCAAAACTGTCTCTCACACAGACACAGGAGCCCTTCATATTAGAAAAACTAAGACCTAAAATCCAAAATAAGTTTAGATATTGAGTATCTTTAATTCACCTGTCATCAATGCATTTTGATAGACTCCTAATTGAAAGATCACATCCTTTTTCCCCATCAGATGCCTCCACTCCATGCAGGATTGATGACCTTGCATTGAGTGACTGAGAAAGGGAATACAGGCTATGTGGAAAAGTCAGAATCCTTGGCACTATACAACATTTTGATAATTAAAACAAAAGCAATGGGGCACACAGGGAATTAATTTCTTAAAGCTATTGACAGGTTGCAAAACACATTTGTAAACAGTGAGATCTCATTAAGGGCATGTATTCTTAAGGCCATGCTAGGGTCAGTTTGTGGCCTTTGCATTTTTGTTAATGCTCTGGAAGAGATGAGAGAATCCTTACTGATCAAAGTGTGCATGTGAAGAGGGTACACTGAAACAAATGAGCTGATAAGCTGCTGCAAGAAAATGGCATGTGCATCAATGCAGATAATTGTAATTCAACAATATTCAGGAGTTACAGACATAATGAGACACTGTTGGGAACAGTAACTGAAATGATTGGGGCATCATGTCAGTCAAATGGAGATTAGCTCCTTGTGCAGTATGAAAAGGGTATAAGAGCAAAATAAAATGCCAATCACATAATGAATTAGCAGAACAATACCAAAAAGCATTAGAAAAGTTATACAACCTGGGACTAACAAGCCTCCTTCTGAGATGCTGGTCAGAGTCCCAGCACCCACAGCTGAAAAAGGAATAAATGGGGTCTCTCTGGTTCAGAGGTGAACCAGGAGAAAGATCAAACAACTGGGGAAACTGCCATGGTGGGAAGCTGAAGTTCAGTCTGTTTATCTTAACAAAAAGGCTAAAGGGTCCCCTGATCACAGCTTCTAATTACCTCTAGGAGGAATAAAAATTCAATAATTGAGGGCTCTTCTGTCTCAAAACCACAATCACAACAAGATGAAGTGCCTGGAAGTTGAAAGCAGAGACATTCCAAAACAGAAATTGCATGTATTGGTACTATGAAAATTAATCACTCCAATAATTTAACAAAATAATGACAGCTTGTTCATACACAAATATTTAAATTGGGATTTTCTAACTTTTTAAAAGAGAGGCTGTAGTTAAACTAAACCTAATTCTGAGAAGAACTGACCTATGCTATACTGGAGGTCGGACTAACCTTCCATCTCTGAATTTAGGATCTAGAACACCATTCTTCATTTAATTGTTGAATGAGGCCTCTGTGTCTTATTTGCAGTACATTATCCAAAACCTCATATGGTTACAAAATGTTCTTTTTTCATGGAATTCCTTTTCCTATATTGTTAATGTGTGGCACCAGCATTAACCTGTACAGCAGGCCAGTCAAAGATGGATAAATGGAATTGCGTGTATTTTGGGGAAAGAGCATGAATATGAGATTAAATTGGAAAAAACTTGTTAATGTGGATGCACAATTTGAAAGTTTGTACTTGATCTTTGAAAATATTTTCATTTTTTAGCACTTCACATATTTAAAGCATAGCTCCTACCAGCATCAGTCATGGCTCTGAAATGTCAATACTCCCACAAACCATACCCTAGCAATTCACATGGAAACTCAGAAATTAACATGACATAGTGACTACTTGGGTATGAAAACTTATTTCAAATTATTCCTGCAATAGAGAATTGCAGGAACTCTGTATCCAAACCCAGTTTGAGGCAACATTCAAAGATTTAATTTTGAGATCAGTCTTTCCTATTCTGAAATCCCTTTCTATGATCTGTAAAGACCATTTTGTTCCTGTAGTGTAGAAGACAGGGATAATAAATAGCAGTCCCCTTCACTACACAATCCTAGTTAATCCTTGGAATACCCTGTCCCCACAGTCAGTCTCATAAAGGTCCTATGAGAAAATGATGTATAAAGAGATAGTAAAGGTACAGTATAAGGCGTATATCCATGATGCCATAGAAACTTTTTCTGCAATTCTTTCTGTATTTCTTAGTTATCAAGAGTTTGAATTAGCAATCTTGGTGTTTTTTTCCTGTTTGTAACAGCTCAGTTTTAAGAACATTAGTCCCCTTGGTTCTTCTATTATCTTTCAAGCAGAAAAGGTATCACTGTCATTTTACCAGCTGGTTCCTCAGTAAAGATTTTTCAGACCCAGCAGACTCAGCAGAATTGTGCCATACA
>NW_005057733.1:0-2275 GCF_000277835.1 Geospiza fortis
TGAAGAGCTGACAGACTGTGAACAGTGAGGGTCTGCTTGAGTACTGCTCCAGCAAAAGTGGTTCTCCAGCAGCTCCTTGCAACAGCCTTACAATACCCCTTCCCAAAGGATGTTTGCTGTACTGCAAGTGATGTGGCAGTGATGAAAAAACAAGACTCAAATGCTGCAATGTAATAACACCAACCCTTTCTTTAAGGTTAACATACCCATTCCAGTTTATAGATGATGTGTCATTCTATCAGAAATGCAGAAGTCTGGGGTGCATTTATCTCTCTTCTACACAATAGCACCTTTTTATTTTGATCTTCTTTTTCCATGTCAGTCTCATGCTTTCATTTCTTGTTGAGCACTGGCTGATGTCATTTTTGATGCCTGGTGACAGCACTGATGGTGACAGTTCATTTCAGAGTTAATAATCTGAGAGCAAAAGGAACCTATGCCATTCTAATCTGAAACTGAAGCATGGCTTTCTTTTCTTGGCTCTATATCCTGTGTCAGGAGGACAGTGTGGAGATCCTTGAAGTGCTGGCAGATAACTTAACATTTTGATAGGCACTCTTCAAGTTTCCACATCACTGTTGGTATTTCAGGCAGTTTAGATGCCTAACTGGACTCTGTATTACACTCAATTTAACTCAATTAGACTGTATCAACATTTCACCACCATCTAAAAAAATCCAGTTACATTTTTTTTATCAGAAGTATGAAAAAAAAATTTATACTGGACTTCAAAGCAAAATCATCATTAGTACCTAGACTTCTGGCAGTGACATGTTCATTAAGGTTGCCTCTGCAGGCTAGGAGCACTTATTCATGTAATCTCGGTTTTCGGGCCAGAAAATTCTACTCTGAGACTGATGTGCTCTCCATGTAATGACAAGATGATAGACTCACAGCTAAAGCATGAGTGTTCAGCTTGGCTGGAATACCCAGCTCCAACTGAGCTACAAATTGAGTAGTATGTCACACAAGAATGGGCTTTCTCATTTTTTATACATACTTGATTTAAGTAAGTAAAAGTGAAGAAAATAATGCAGAGAGAGTGGCAGAGAAAAACACAGTCTAGATCTGAAAACAGAGAGCGGAAAACAATTTAGCAATTCCCCATCTGCTCCTTACAAGAGGAGAAATAGTGTGCAAACCCAAGAACAGCAATTATGTCCCACTTGATTTTACTGCTAATTCCACTCCTGAATTATCAAAACATTTCCCAGTCTAAGCAATATCTGGTATGAGTTCTGTGGTATTATCTGAATTTTACTTCATGTTTTATTTTAGCCAGCTTGCTCAAATTTGCATTAAGGGCTTCTGGATAAAATCTCAGGGGTCTTTCTGCTGGCTGTAAGTAGACCTCATCCATAAATCTAGTGCCTTTTCCTGCAATGCTGTTTTGGAGGATAACTAAACTTAAAGGGGAAGGAATCTATCTAAAGATGCAATTATTTTGTTGTATCTATCTGTACTGATGGTTTTGGACACCAGGTTATGGGACTGTCAATAGATGCATCATTTTAAGGAATACTGTGAATAGCCTGGGAGATGGAGAAAAGCCCATGGAGAGATATTATGTGACAAATATAAATATAAATATATGTATAAGTCTTGAAAGGTTATCAGAGAAGAACTCTTCCCCTTCAATACAATTTTGCTGTGTTGTATTTTAAGTGTTTTCCTAAAGAGACTATATGATTCTAGCACTCATTTTTCAGGTTTCACTATGGGTCCGGTACAGCAAGTTGAAATTTCGAGTAGATGTTAATTTTCTATTAATAATCCCTCAACATAAGGACTTGAAATTTTGTAGAACTTTATTCAAAATAGTTTGGAGGTAAGAAGACATGATGCCACATGGCAAACAGGTCACAAGGGTTAACATTTTTATGTGCAAATCCAGAGTCTGTAGCAAATGCTTTGCTTTTCTTACTGTGAATACTGAAACTCTGCTGACTTAACTGAAAATTTGGCTTTTTAAAATTCCACTGTAAGAGAAATAAGGCTTTCTGGGGAAGGTAGTATCTTTTCTTAGATAAGCTTTTGGGTATAGAAGTTCTCCTGGTCTTGCCTCACATTGCCTCCATGCTGAGCTTACAGCTGTAAGACCATATCCTACAATGTTAAAAGTCCTTTTACAGGACTATAAATATTCAGTACTTTAGATGTGAAGGTCAGCCAATGCAAAGGACTACTGTGTAGCTTCACTTGGATGTCAAATTTAGGAAATTACGTAGGTCTATGAAACTATGAATTATGCAGGTATATTTTCTCTTTTTTTTTT
>NW_005057734.1:0-2275 GCF_000277835.1 Geospiza fortis
TCCTGATGCCCAACCTGAACCTCCCCTTGCGCAGCTTGAGGCTGTGTCCTGTCCTGTCACTGTTTCCTGGGGGAAGAGGCCAACCCCCACTTGACTACAGCCTCCTTTCAGGTAGGAGGATTAAGGTCCCTCCTTGAGCCTCCTGTCCTCTAGGCTGAACATCCCCAGCTCCCTCATCTGCTCCCTATAGGAAAGCAGGTTCCACATACCCATACATTCTGCCTATTTTTTGCTGTTTAAAAGTACCACAGACTTCCTTACCTCTTATGCTTGTGCTAGATTCTTGAAGCTCCAGTTCCATGTAGTGAAGCTGTTTTTTGGAAGTAGGGCTGACAGGAATATTAACATAGGTGGCTGTCTCACTGTGGGGTCGGTCTGGTGTAGGGACATCAGCTGAATAACCTACAGCCCCTTCTGAAATAAATAACAAGTTACAGCAGGCACTGTTTGCAAGGACCAATGCTCATACAGACACACAGAAAGGAAACAGTGGCAGCAATACAAACAGGACATTCCCCAGTGGTAGATAGGACATGAGTAAACTACAGCTTCTACTTTAAATATCCCAAGACACTTGATCAGTTCAGAAGGCCACAGACCACAGACCCCACAGGGTCTTGCTGTGTTGAGGCAAGAAGGCAAACGCTCTGCAGATATTTCTAACAGCAGCACTACCTTAGGTTAGTAGAGTTTTACGTGAAATAATTTGTTCTAGGAAGATGTGAACTACTATATTATCTGCAAGACAGAAAACAAAATCAGTAGAGGCTCTTAAAGTCTGTCCCAAAGACAGGGACTGAAGAACTGTTTCAAGCAAAGGGAGGGTGATCTTGAGGAGACAACATTGACAGCTTCCCTCTGCAGAACTGAAAAAGATAGGAATGATGCCAAGAGAGGACAGCAAAGTATTAAAGGATTTTCACTGCAGGAAAAAACAGTGGGAAAACCCTTCTAAACAGTAAAAATTACAAGAACTTTAGAGGAAATCCCACAGAGTTTTCTAGAACTTTCTAAAAAAAGACACAGACCAACACCTACAAGGAAACAGTTCTTATGAAACAATTTTGACTTAAAAACAATTTTTTGTTTACTAGTTTAATTCTCAATACCTCATCTAGCTCTGCTTTCAATTATTTTAATCTTGTCTGCCTGTTCAGTCCAGTTGACTCCTTAGCCTTAAAGACTTTCTACTCTTAAGTCAGTTTGAGACAGAGGAGTGCAGAGGAAAAATAGCATCACTTTGAGGGTCTCCTGTTTCATGAAGTTCTCCTCTTAAGCCCTTCCTTGTCCCCACTAAGAACTCATATCAAATCTTTTTTTGTCCAAACAACTGCTTTTCCTTTTTGCCCATTTAGACCCTATTGAGATGTGAACAGAGAGGCAGTAGGATATCGAGGCATTTTAGAGCATAGAGGAAAATGCCTTCTTATATCCAGACAATAGCAACAGTGAATAACCACTGAGGGAAACTCATTCATCTTCTTGGAAGTATTATGAGTAGCAGAAATAGCTTATACAATGTTAGGCAGCAGTATGGGTATGTTCCAGTATAATGGAATCTCCCCAGGCTTAAGGTGTTTAAATCAAAGGAGTCTACTGTACAGTCCAAATGCTGGAAAGACAGAAAATTTGACCAATTTTCTCACAGATTTTAATTTAAAAACATAGGAAAATCCAAAAAGTATACAAATATTTCTGTCAGTCAGACTTCAAGTTGTTGTTGCAAAGCAAGATGTTGAGAACAAAATGACAAAATCAATGCAGAACCAAGTGCAGAAGGAATTTTTGTACTTTCATCAAACATCATTCTGAGAAATTATTTTCAATTATTGTGTCCAAAGTATTGCAAAGGAATTTGGCCTGATTGAGCAAGAAGGGACTCAGAAAAATCATAGCATTGAAAACCTGCATCACAAAAAGTTAGAAGTTGCAAGTGACAATCTTGAGTACAGAGTCACGAACAGTCCTGAAGGAAAAGATCATTTTTGAAGTATTTCTGTATGCTGTCAAAGTGAGGTAACAGAAGTGTTAAGTGAAGCATCCTCAAAGTTACCAGCAAACTAGCAAGATCCCCTATAGAACTAAACAGTTAACAGGTTTAAGGAAGCTGAGCATCATGCCTGATGCAAACAAGCCAAGGGATTTTCCTGAGAGCTAAAAAACTACACATGGCAAATTGGTAGGGTTTTGTGCAAGAAAAGCAAAAGAAATACATAGAAAAAAAAAAGCAAAACCTGACAAGAGTTGAATATTCTTTACAAAGGAGGAAGGAGAA
>NW_005057735.1:0-2273 GCF_000277835.1 Geospiza fortis
GAAACACAGGCAGAAGAAACAAATCTATAGAATGCAGGTCAATCATATCAAAGAAAGAACCACATTTATTTCCTCCAGATACCAAACACTTTTTGAATTTTAAATCAAGTGTTCATTCAGAAGAAGCAATCCTGCCAACCCAACCAGCAGGAAGCCCAGAGGGCACAGATAGAAAAATAAGACAAGGGATATCTGAGCCATTAATTTCATCCATAGACCACCTCACACAAGCCATTGCCGCAATGCAAACAGAAGCCATCAAAATATGCTTCAGAGATGAAGAAGCCTGGCAAATATCGCTCAGAACCCACAAGAAATGTAAAGCAACCTAATTGTTGTCCCAGAGGTAAAAAGGGAAGACCATGCAAATCAGTGCCACTCTAAATATGACATAGATGGAAATCTTTTGTCGGGTAAAGTGTTTTCCAGCGTCTCCGATGAGAGAATACTTAGGGAACTTTAATGCTTATAAATAATAACTTTCAATAAATTGAGCGATGATAAGATTAAGCAAAGTTAAGTTTCACTGCATTTAAGTCTAAAGTACTCTTAAGTTACATTTTGTCACTTTGAAATTCTGTTAAAATTAAGTTTATTATTCCTTGTTATCAGAAGTCATTCATTCCAAGTTTAAGTATTTAATATAACTTATCCTAGGTTTTGTTAAAAGTTATTTGTCTAAACTGTAAGATATGGAGTTATTTTTCTAGAGAGATAAGATAGCTCTGATTGAAACAGCTGAGATGAGATGCTGACAAACACCTGTTAGTGAGTTGAATAAGATGCAGTTTGTTACATCATCAATTTCATCAAAGGTTTTATTCTTCATTAGAGTCTCTGGTGTTTTTGTCTTTTATAAGTGATTTTGATAAATAGTAACTGTTATTAATATTACATGAATGTTTAAAAAATGTTGTCTTAACTGCCTCAAACATTTGCTGCTGATATATTGATCGTATCATGTGAATTCACTGATTTTTCTGATAAGCATTATTTATAAGGTATTGTTATAGTATCTAGAGCCAGCTTTTATATGCTTTACCATCTCTTTATGTGATCACCTATAAGACATATGTAATTTCAGGATCCTACCTTTTTTTGTTTGTTTTCTAGCTGCTGATGCATCTCTTAGACCAGGTTAACTCTCTGGCTAGTCCCTGCACCGACTCTATGATTTGACCTAAAGCTGTCTCATAATTTTAAGTATTTTTTAGAGTTTTAAGAAAAGATATTTGAGCTTAGTTGAAAGCCTTTTCCAGACTGTTAGTCTTGTAACTTTCCTCAGTTATTATTACTGTAGCACTCCAGCAGAGAGTCCAGCTGCAACATTAATTTCTTTTACTGGGTTTTGTACTGGGTAATCAGTCTCTCATCCAGCTGTACTTCCTCCAGATCTTTGAAGCAGAGGTTTGGTGAGTTTGAAGCATCTTTATCCTGAAGGAAACTGCGAAAGGATTCAATTACTAGATGGTTTGATTTGTTTTAACCTTAAGGTCTTTACTCATAACTGTTATTCTTAAGAGCCTTGTTTTAAAATGTGTTAAGAGACATCCACCAATTAGAGTTTGGGCTCTGGCCAGGCCCTAGCTCTACCCAGATGGGATGGTTGACAACAAACTCAGGCGTTTTCTGCATCAAAACTAGATTGAAGTTGCTTTGACTTGACAATTTGACCTTACTAATATGACAGCTGAACCTACTTTTAAAGTGAGCTTGGAAAATCGTTATCCAGACATGATTTTCCAATTCTCCACTGATTTGAGGTTTATCAGCTGTTGCAGACTCTGGGACAACAGTTC
This sequence comes from Geospiza fortis, assembly GCF_000277835.1. Classification (NCBI taxonomy): domain Eukaryota; kingdom Metazoa; phylum Chordata; class Aves; order Passeriformes; family Thraupidae; genus Geospiza; species Geospiza fortis. Next base: position 1,800 of record NW_005057735.1, read on the forward strand.
AGTGTTATAATGCTTAGTGATTATATAATTTCACTTGTGTTACTGATTAGGTGTATTGTCTGATTAATTCCTAATTGCTGTCAGTTTCTTCTTTACTACATGCATTGTTTTGCTCTAGTGTTTCCTCATGTGAATAATCAAAGGGTGTTAGTGGTGAGAACTTATGTCATTATCTTACCTATCTCTATACAATTTTGCAAGCAGAACTAATCAATATTTTGTTTCTTATATCAGAGCCCCTTTTTCACTTCTAAGATTTTAAGAAAATCCTCCAGTCTCTGTGGGGGCACGGGTTTGCTTGTATTTCAACAGGTACAGAGTCTAGGTAAATTCCAACAAAGAACATGAGACCCTATCAAATGCAAGAGAATGCTGATCATTCCATAAGCAGACAGGCGAACACACAGATGTGAATTACATGGGGATTCCAACTTGCACCTGACTTCCTGTGCTTCACCCACAGAAAATTGTGGA
>NW_005057736.1:0-386 GCF_000277835.1 Geospiza fortis
GACAGGGAACAGGGACAGGGACAGGGATGGAGATAGGGATGGAGATGGGAATGGGGCAGGGATAGGGATGTGGGTGGGGACAGAAGGATGGGAACAGGGACAGGGACAGAGCGGGGACAGGGACACAGACAGGGACAGGGACAGGGACAGGCACAGGGACAGGGACAGAGCGGGGACAGGGACAGGGACAGGGACAGGGACAGGGACAGGCACAGGGACAGAGCGGGGACAGGGACAGGGACAGGGACACAGACAGGGACAGGGATTGGGACAGGGACAGGGACACAGACAGGGACAGGCCACTCACCAAACCATCTGCTTGGGCGGGGATCGGATGCCGGTGTTGAACTCGCAGAATTTCTCCTGCAGGAGAGGAGAGGGGGCAG
>NW_005057736.1:1937-2273 GCF_000277835.1 Geospiza fortis
CCCCCGCATTCCTGATCGAACCCCATCATTCCTGATCGATCCCCCCCATCCTGATCTATCCCCATCATTCCTGATCGATCCCAATCATTCCTGATCGATCCCCCCCCATCCTGATCGATGCCCATCATTCCTGATCGATCCCCATCATTCCTGATCAATCCCCCCATCGTGATCGATCCCCATCATTCCTGATCGATGCCCTCATCCTGACTGATCCCCTCATCTTTACTGATTGATCCCCTTTTCCCAATCGATCCCAATCATTCCCAATTGCTCCCCTGCCTTTTCCTGATTGATTTTCCTGATTGATCCCCCCCTTTTCCTGATTGATGCCCC
>NW_005057737.1:0-2272 GCF_000277835.1 Geospiza fortis
TTTGGCCAGTGTCAAACCATGACACCATCCAACCATGTTGTTTTATCCGGAGTGCATTTTAACAATGCGGTTGCAAAGAACAGAAATAGCTGCTCAGTTCTTCAATACCATATTGAAGAACTGTAATAGCATATTTATTCTAGGAAGAAAAATTGTGATTCAGGAGGTCATATTGCAGAGTTTGTAAGCTTTCTGATGTGGGAATTTACACATAGGAATTTTGAACCATTCAAGGAAGCCCTCTATTTTGCCCTAGCTTCAGAAATAAATGCATTAATATTAAATTATTATCATATTTTATGTTAATCAGATCATATTCCCCTTTTTTCCCCAAAATATTATGTGACTAACTAGAATGGGTTTTTATTTAGCTAATTCTTTATTATGTCACTATAATATCAGGATAACACCATCATCTTTGCTGAGCCTGCTCAGGCAAAGCAACCTCCTCAGGTGATCTTTTCTCTGCTGATTGTATAAGTACATGCTTGTGTCTCAGATGCTACACATGAATGATTTTTAAGGCTTTGTGAAGACATCACATAAAACATTTTGAGCTTTAAGAAACATGTGATAGAAAATGTAGCATTTTTATGTAATGGAAAAGTTTTGGGTGGATATTAAGATTTGTGTGACTGTAACCTCAGTTCTTTCATTGTAAATATGCATGTGAGTTGTGTCATGCATTATTCAATAATTTAAACAATATTTATAAATGCCAGGAACTTTAAATTTATCTCCAAAAAATTCAAATTGTACTACAATTATTACAAATTATTATGCAATTTACTCTGCAAGTGGTCTACAAAATCTCAGCTAACAATGAATTATCTGCCTTTTTCTAAAGACTCATATTCCAGGCATCTCAATAAGGAATTTATATATTTGAAAAAATTCCAAGTCATTAGTAAGAGTGAGATTTCCTTAAGGCCTCTATTTTATATAAATGGTTAAATGATTTTATGCTGTCAAGTAAACATTACTGGGTTTAAAATGTCAGGTATTTAAATTCTGAATTTAAGGAGATTAGTTTTCTAAAAGTATATTGAATCTGAGGTCTGTTGCTTTGAGTATAACTTTTTAATATTGTATGAAAAAGCCATGAATAAAAGAATTTTCTTTGACAATGAAAATCACCAGTACTTTACATGCCACGAAATATGGCTGATGTATTTCCAGTGCCTAGAACACATGCAGGTCAATTTATAATATCTAAAATTCCTGCCTGTATGAATTCAACAAATAAGTTTGTTGTTTTAGGGTTATTTTTATTTTATAAATGAATGGGAAATCTTAACTTCAACTGTCATCTATAAGGGAATTTTTACTAAGGATCTCTATATTTTTTGTCACATCCCAAACTGCTTATTTGCACTTTGATCTGTAGATTTTTGATCATGAATTTTGGCAAATCCATCATTTTCAGTGCAGGAGGGAAGAGAACATACAAAGTCAGTTGTTTGGCAGGAAAAGAAATTTAAAATAAATCTTTCAATACGAATAGATATCCATTTATGTGGCAGCAAAACGGTGGCAGTCCCTCATCTGAGAATTACTGGTAAATGTAGCTGTACAGCCTTGAAAAGCTTGTTGTTTCTGGGGAAATAAGATAATTACAAATCTGTGAGCTAGATAACTGGATCATTTAGGGGGTAAAATAAAACCTGGGGCAAATACCATCATAACCCTCACCATCATTTTTGTTGAGTGAATTTTCTGCAATCACTTTTTAAAGAAATTCTGTCTGTGCTCAAGTAGCAGCAGCTGCTGGAACATCAAGAAATACAAACAGATTTCTGATACCTTGCAATTTACTATTAAAAGAAGATCACGTAGAAAATCATAGGTGTAATTTTCCAGTTCATGCTGCTCCTCTATTTCATCTTTAAATGATTCTTCAAGAGTTAAAAAGGAAACTCTGAGCACTCACTTTGCTCAGGAGCTAACCAGCACGTGTAGTTGAACAGCATTTAGGTCACAGGCCCTTGGGGATAATTCTGCCCTACCAGTTAGTGCCCCTTCTTCCTTTCAGACCATTCTTAAACGTCAGTAGGCCAGTCCATCTCTGCTGACCCTGGAACACAACATTTATGAAAATGCATATCTTTGCACTTTTAAACTGTTCCCTGCAAACACTTTGAGTCATCTTCAACTGTCTTAGCATAAGAAGCCGGATATTCTCAATTGTCAGACGTCTGTGGGGATGGGATTATACTTTTTTTGTCTGTTCTAACATATAGCTGCCACGGTGTTCACAGGGGTTCTTGGATTG
>NW_005057738.1:0-2271 GCF_000277835.1 Geospiza fortis
AAAAAAGTGCCATATATCTTTTCAAGTGTAGTGTTGGGTCAGGTCAAGAGTGCTCATCAGTTTGCAGGATTAAATACTGTATCTCTAAGGGTGTTGAGCACTTGAAATTCCTATCAGTGACATTGCTCTAATTAGCAGTTACAGCTTTAAAATATAAGGACCAGATTTGAAAGGATTTGTTTACAACTTGTCTAATCTGCCTTTACCAGAGGGAAGTGAAGGTGTAGGAAAAAGAGCTTGCATACCTCACATCTGGCTGAATACTAAGCATCTGAAAGTTATTTTCTTTTGTTATCTTAAAAAAAGCAGGAAAAGGGAAAAGTACAGACACTGAAGTGGGAATAGATTTAACACACAATTACTACATTTACTTAGTGGTATGCTATGCTTGCTTTAGGCATCTACCTTAGGTGCAATTAAGGAAATGCAAGTTTAGGAATCCAGATTCAATTACAGTCAGTGGGAAGAGACACTCAAAGGAACAGTGGGAACATCAGCATCAGCTGCCCATAACCTCCAATGTTACCTATTTTGCTATTTAATTGCAACATTATTGCCTGGTTGTTTCCTGGCAAGTTATAAAGTACACATGGAAAAATTAGATATTGCAGGAACAGAGAGCACCTTTTTGGGCCCATTTGACTCCCCTGCAAGTTGGCAAGCAAACCCTGCTTTCACTGAAGCCTTGTGTCTAAGCAACGCAAAAATGTTTTTCATGCAGTATTTACCATATTTTACAGCACCATTTCACAGCAATCCAGATAAGTGGCTTGCATAAACTGTGTTGCAGTTTGACTGTGAGAAGCTAACTCATAGAGACTATTCGTGTTCATATCACAAAGATAAAACAGAAGCAACTAAACAATGTTATGCCTTGACTTTGAACATGGCGAGTATAGCACACTATCATCCGGCAAAAACAAATGTTGAATTTTTGACAAATATTCAGGAAATTAAACTTTGACTCAATTAGCCATCCACTTTAGTTTCCAAAATGACTGAAAGAGTAAAATACTTCTCTTGCCTGCATTACTGTTGTTTTAGGCCAAAGAGAAGATTGGCTTTAGCAGCTCTGCTCTGACTTTTATTATATTGTTTGACTTATTACAAATCTAGTCAAAACAAAGGAAAGAAAACATTTCATAGTTTGAAGCCTATTACATACTTATTTGCAGCTAATATAAAACAGAACTTTGCATTTTCTTCTCTGACTCTAGTTGCCACAATATATGTTTACCATTGCTGCTTATTCAAGATGGACTCACATATTTTGTGAGTCTACTGCAAATAACTCTGAGAAAAGTCCTGTCTGAGATGGTGGCCTAAATCTCCCCTCTTTCACCCCTGGTGGGAAGTGAAATGTCTGCTTACGTTGGCAGATGTTGACTGGTCAGTGTGCTAGTGATGTGCTCCAGAAAAAAGGAAATTTTGTAAAGGATGAACCAATTTTTTACACAAAGGGGAAGAGAAATTACTCCCTTGAGCTATTTGCTAATGTGAGGCATCATTTATTAGTCTAAAGAAGTTACCTTATTCTTACGTGCTTACTAAAGTTAAATGCAAATCTTCTAATAGCTCCTTCTAAGACAACACCTAGCACAGTTTGGTGGATTAAGAGATAATTTGGAGACTCAAAAGCAACATTTTCCAAAGGAAATAACTTTTGTTTTCTTTCCAATTCTGTTTTCTATTATTATTCTCCAGACTTTACATCATTGCTTAACTATAAATTGTCCCATGCTACTTTTGTAGGCATATTGTGCATGCAGCCTCAGTTATGCTCAAAGTAAGCTGCTGCACAGTCCTGATAATATGAACATCTAGAAAGCTTTTTTATTTTAACTAAAGGAAGTGTCAGCTGCATGCAGATACTCTGGACAATGGACTTTTTGCCTTTTGTCCTTATTAAAGCAAATTCTTCCCTCACAACATTTTCTGACTTAAGCCTGTGTGCAGGTTTGAGCTGAGGTATAGTGGACTGAGGGGCTGTGGTTTAGATTTCTGCTGAAAACAGTCCTGATAATATCAAGAAGTTTTTGTTATTGCTGAGCAGTGCTGGTGAGAAGATTGGGGGTGCATGGCAAGTTGGGAGATGGCACAGCCAGGGCAAGTGATTCAAACTGACCAAAACAATATTCCATACAGTACCATACAATGTAATGTTCTGTATTTAAAGTGGGAGGATGAAGGGGAAAGGGGGGATGTTTGGAGTGATGGCATTTAACATCCCAAGTCATCATTAGGTGTGATGGGGCTCTGCTCTCCTGGAGA
>NW_005057739.1:0-2270 GCF_000277835.1 Geospiza fortis
CCGTGGCATGCCCGTGGAGAGGCAAGGGTGGCCAGCCAAGGGGGAAGAGCTTAGCACAGCCACTAAAACCCTCAGATGGGAGACAACAGTACCTGTGCTTGTCCCTGGTGATGGTGACGTTGTTGTATGTGGAGGTGGTGTTGTAGTGCCTGGAAAGGGAGGCAAGGTTGTAGGAGCAGGTGAACAAAACAGAGTGAAACACAAGTGAAGGAGGTGTGTTTGATAATGGAGATTTGCTCCCAAATGGGCATGTTACACACTTCCCACAACACTCCCCACACCATTGCAAACAAAGTGCAGGACAGGGTTTCCACCTGTCTGGGTGAGTCTCCTCATGCAAGGGCTGGCCCACCAGAGTGGCTATTTATGCGATACATGGGGAAATCTCTGCCCCATGAACTGCCCCCAGAACTGCCCCATTCCTTGTCCCTGAGATTCAAGGAAATCAGAGGTGGTCAGCAGAAGGCTTACCACAGACAGTGCCAGCACTCCAGTCTCCCAGAGCAACGCCTGCCTCAGCACAGGCTGCAGCATAGGCGCCCAGGTCATTGCAGAGCTGCTCCGTGCTGCCACCCGTGGCACACTGGTCATAGACACAGCTCTCAAAGTATGTCTTGGGTGGCAGAACTGCGTGGCATGGCTGGAATGGGCCAGCGAGGTGTGTGAGGATTGAACACTGCTGCTTAGCTGCCTCCTCTTCAGCAGGGGAGCAGGATGCAGGTGGGCTGATGGCTGGGTCACACCTACAAAGCAGACAAACAGCCCTGAGTTCCCTGCAGCCTGCTGACAGCAGCCACTGCATTTCCTGACCTACTCCCCAGCCATGGCCACAGCTTCTGCAGTCCAGATCCCTCACTAAGACAGGCACGTATGGCTGTCACTTGAAAGGGTGGAACACATGGCCCACAGGCACCACTGCCCTCCCTGGTTTCAGGAGGACAGAAACAACCCATTGAGGCATTTGCCATCCAACAGCTTGGGAGAAGCATCCTGCCCAGTCTCAGCCCATTCTCCCAAGGGTCAGGAAGCTGCCTCTTCTCCCTTGCCTCACGCTTGCATTCACCAGCCCTCCCTCCTGATGTCCTTCAATAGCTCCCCTCTCCCACACTCCCTTCTGTGGTTCATGTGCATGGTGGAACAAGGACTCACGGCCACTCATCATCCGGCACCCTCCAGCTGGTTCCAAAGTCGTTGAAGTCAGGTACAACCACGCCATCGGGTCGCATGAAGTCATCCTGCTGGCTCCCAGTGTACGTCCCACACAGCCCACAGAGTTTGCCCTTGTACTTCTCAGACACCTTCACTAGGAGCTCATGGTCCCCATTGAACTGCAGCTGCAGGCCCAGCTTGGTAGAAACCCGCACGTAGGAGCCGCTCAGGGAAATGGTGACGCCAGGGGCAGGAGAAGCAGGCAGGGAGACCAGGGCACCGTTGATCTGGAGAAGGGGAACAGAGGGAGACAGAAGCATTAAGAGGTGCCCTCCAGTGAGAGGTCGCTGTTCCTCACCGGGGTAGTGCCAGTGCCAGTGAGCCAGAAGCGCAGCTGGCATGAGAAACCCAGCCCAGGCCTACGAGGGCAGCAGCACCTGGACCAATGGCACACTGAAAGCTCAGGAAAGCAACCAAGAATCTGTGTCTGCATGGGCAGCCATATGTGGCCCCGCTCAGAGCTCTCCCCTGCTGTTCTGTGAGCACGCAGCAGGCTCAGGGAACAGCAAGCTCTCCCTGGGGACAGAGGGGTATTTTAAGAGTGTCCGGTGTGTCTGTTGTTCCCAGGTACCAAAGTGAGGGGCTTACGTAGACTGCCTTGTGCTCGCGCAGTGCAATGTGGAGGCCTTTGAGGGACAGTGCCACAGAGTTCAGAGCTGTCCAGCTCTGGCTGCCGCGGTGTTTGTTGCGGGTGGTGACGCTGAAGCCAACGGAGGAGTTGTCACAGCCTGTCACCGCTGTGTAGTTGCAGGAGCCCTGGAAGTGGTGGAGCTTCCCATCAAAGGTGCTGTAATGTGGGTCACCGTAGATGTGGCAGACGGCAGTGCTGGCTGGGTAACAGCCCCTCTGGCCATCCTGGACCTTGCAGACCTCGTCCTCGCCACAGGACAGGGCAGAGCAAACCATCTGGTCTTTGCCTTCACACCGGCACCGGCGAGTGCAGTTCTCATTCACAGAGGATTCCCCTTGCTGCAGGCAAGGAAACACCAAACCTCAGTGTGTGAGGCAGGAAAGTGCAGACAGAAGAGTGGCCTGGCAGGGGTCTGCAAAGCAGGGCAGGG
>NW_005057740.1:0-2270 GCF_000277835.1 Geospiza fortis
TTGAAATAACAATTTTGAAGGAAAGTGTAATTTAGCCTCCCTACTTCTAAGGCGTAAGAATTTCTAATAAATATTAATTTTTTTGTCTTCTGTCTGAGGTCAATCCTTGTAGGTATCAATATTTATCTTATCTGCCTCACTGTCATTTTTGGCAAGGGGGGAAATAAACAGCAGGCTGAAAAGATGCTGTAATAAAGATGTTAAAGAATAAAAACTTGAGCTTAAATCCTGACCTCTGCAGAGCCTCATTAGTACAATTCACCCTGTCTCAATTCATCACCAGTCATCACTGCTCATTATTTATAGTCCTTCAACTCATCTACAGTCTGTATGACCATGTTTCTATCCAAGCCAACATGTATTAGTTATTTGTGTGTGCTTTGGCAAGATGGTATCAAAAGGTTTACTAAAATGCATGTATTATACCACTTGCCTTTCATCTGCTTATTTTGTAATCTTATCAGAAAGGTAAAAAAAGCAATCTGGCTAGATTTATCCTCTCTAAGCTTATTTGTCTTATTGCTTATGGTTCCATTATTAAAGCTGAGGAAAATAATCTTCTTTACTCAACCCTGCAATGCACTTATCATTTGCCCGCTTTTTATGGTTCTAATTTCACTGGCTTTTCCAGTTATAGTCATAAAACACTCTCAAAAATGGACCCTGACATGAAAAAAGAAACATGTACACAGTAAGGATAAGGTTTGTGGAAAGAGGTAGAAACACAAATGAATTAGGAACAGAAATAGAACACAAGGTATAGCAAATTTTGATCCTAAATCTGCCTCTTCTGACCACAATAAAGTGTGTGTGCTAAAATTCAGTTCTGCAGCCAGCACTGCAAATCAGCCAGCCAGAGCACTTCAGCACTCCCTTAGCTTTAACCACATGAAAAGTCCCTCTTGACTTCAGGGTCTACTCAAGTGTCACAAGCTAAGCACAAGCTTCACAGAAGGAAAAAAAATCAGCCACAAAATCACAAACCTCATTTTTTAGCTCCTACATCCTGGCCTACATCCTGCAGATGGAGGAAGCAAGAATATAAGGTATGGATATTGGTGCCACTGAGGGGCTCTGAGTTCCAAACCTAGCTTTGCACAAGGTTTGTGCTTTTTTCTGTCATGCTTCTTTATAAACATTCATTTGTATTCTTCATTCTCTTTATTATTTGCTATTTGGTTCTTGAGCTTCATTTTTTGCCATTCCCTGAAGGATCTTTTGTAAGAGGTTACACTCTCCTCTTGCTACTAGGTTGAGATGCACAGACTTACCCTCTGCACCAGTAAATCGTAAAAATGGTTTGAGACGTTATGCAGGACACTGCAGATGTAGTAGAGGTTCTTTACTCACCAAAAAAATCAAAAGTAAAGGAACTGCAAACTCTGTTTTAAATAGGCAAGTCATTTTTGCCCACAGAAACTTTGGGTGTGATAGTTAGGAACTGCATTTTTATATCCTGGTTTTTAATATGTATTTTTTATATGTTCATTTTTCAAGTCCCTTTACACACTGAGACTTACTGAGTGTCCCTACAACATTTTTCCTTAGGTATATTTTCCTCAAGCCAGCAAAACACAAGCCACCTCAGAAAAAACACCTACAAAACCAACCTTGCTAAAATTCCCAAACCCATTCCAATAGTGCAAGACAAAACCAACCCACCATTACTGCACCATAATGCCATGATGCTTCTTCACAAGAGGTCAAGGAAAAATAAACAAAATAAATAAATAGTTAGCAGCTGAAAAGGTAACAACATCTGTCAATTCAGTTTCACATGAAAAAGTAGCTTCTCCTCTCAGTAGTGGAAAGATGATAGATACTGTCATAGGGCAGTTAGAGTCCCTGACCTAAAGCTGGATTTTCAGCAACAATAGCAAATATCTGAAAGTGTTCAGCAAAAGAAAAGCATGAACACAGTAGGGGAGGTAAAAGAAGAAAGAAAACTGAAGAGGAAAAGGAAAAGTCAAAAGAGATGTGATTCTTAATAATAAGACATTAAAAAAATTCATGTTAAAAATAATCGTGATAGAAACTGCTCCAGAAGAAAAGGTACCCACATAAAAGGGAATACAGTGTAGGCACAGTTGAAATTGGGGAATATTAAAGCAAATGCTGATGAACCAGCAGTCACAAAAGAGGAACAGCAATGTTCAGCCTGAATTGGATGAAGAAGCAATTTGAATCACTTGTTTACTCTCCTTTTTTTCCATCCCTTTTGTTTTATTAAATAAGCCACTTCTGCCAATTCCAAGGGAAAAGAAAAAAAA
>NW_005057741.1:0-2269 GCF_000277835.1 Geospiza fortis
TTTTTTCTTTTTTTAAATATTTGATTTTTCCCTACTAAGAAAGTCAATCAAATGTTCGAAGAGTTCACATTCCTACATTTACAATTTTCATTACTGGTTATGCAGACTTCTGACACTTTTAAAATGCTGACAAACAATTGATATAACACTGAAAGGTTGGTGTTAAAAGGTCGGTGGGTGAATAGATGTCTGTGTGCTCTAGCACGTACTCATACTGAAATTGTTTCTTTGCATCCCAATAAACCAATACTCTTTCATACAGAACGAGAAAACAAATGTCTGTTCTCTTTGTCTGCCTGTTGAAGAACTCAAAGTCTTTGAGGAAGACATTTGAAGAGGAAAATAAAAAGGTGTAAGGACTTTAGGTTTAGCTCTGAGTAGAAGAATGAGTCACAATTGACTCTCCCCATATAATTCCAATGGGCTGGTTCAATCCATCCTTTTGCAAAGATCATCTTTCCTGTCTCTTCAGGTTTACTGTTACTTTTAAAATTGCAAGTCTTGGATTTTTCCTGAAACAATTTCCCTTATTCCTCCCTCACAATTCCAGCTTTTGGTAGCTTGTTTAAAGTGCTATCACTTCATCCTGCACCACCTGAAATTGCACAGCAGCCTGTTAAGACAATTCATCTCTGTGGGAACATTTATAGAGCTGTCTGTGCTTTGAAATCCTGCCATGAACAAAACAGGCACTAATCTTTTGGGGATCTACATGATCAAGTCAAATGCCAGCATTGACACTGGCTGTGATTAACCAGGCTGCTGTGTCTTTATGAGCTGATTATGCAGTGGTGCAGGCTGTTCTGATGGAGACAGGTGGCATTGCTGCTAACACTGAGCCTCAGAACAATTTTTTTTTGTCCTCTAAGGTCAGGTTCGCTCTGACACTGATGTCAAAGGGAGAGCTGACACTACCACAGATCCTCAAACTACATGAACATATCACTACTAATTTAATCCCCCAGAGTGTTGATGCCTGTTGAAGTTGCCTGACATTCTGTGATACATCACAGAAAGAATCATCCTCAACCAGGCTCTTTCTGCAACAGGAACAATGGCAGTCATGGCAAGACTATTCAGGAAAATGAATTGGATGAATATTTTGTACCTGATAATGTCAACATCTACATTGATGCTTGATGCAGGTGGAAAAAGGCTTCCTAAAAAGCAAAAGAGCAAAGAATGTGAAGGATTAGTCTAGATTTAATTATTAGGATTAAGTGGTTTCTGATACTAATTACATACAATTTCATTTCATTACATTTCTCAAGAACAAAACGTCATCTATTAGAGGACAGCATTTGAGGGGAAAAACTAGGAGAAGTGAGAAATATTTTATATTCAGGTCACAGGAGCAGGGTATGGTTTGCATTATTTTTCTGACTTGCACAGCCTGTAAGCTCCTGGACATCATTTCAATATTCTTCTTCTCTGTAAAATGTGTCTCTTTTCTACGGGTTTTTCTGTGTTTCCCTATTTCTCTTCCCTGATTTGCCTGGCTGATCATTTACAATAGCCACCCCTACAAACCTGGATTCAGCAGGTGGTTTGAGAAACCCCAAGGCTTCATGTGCAGGCTCTCAACACACAACAAGTTGGCGATTTTTATTCAGTAGCACCTGGGAGAAGCAATAGCAGAGAAATCACTGGGCCATATATGGTGGTGCTATGAATCCTACGTACTCTGTAAGTTGCTGGGTCTGGCCTAGCACATTTAAATGTAGCTCTTTTGTTTGTTAAAACTCTTCTGCTAAAAAATCCCATGGTAATAGTGGTATTTAGCATGACTTGTCATGTGGTGTTTACAAATTATAAAAATATATATAGTTTAACTTATCAAATGTTCAGAGAATGTGCAAGCACCCTGATCAAAGGGTCTCATTTTATGAAAGTTTTGGCAGATGTTAAGACTACTCTTGAAATATGACATGGTGAGCTTGAAATGGAATTTCAGGTCATTCTGTTAGTTCTGATGCAAAATGATGAAAATCTTTTTGGGAGGGGCTTTTATTGTTAAATTTTAATTACAGTCTCACTGTAGTATGTCTTTTAGCTACTCTTGAATTACTGCTCTTGAAAATTATAAAATAACTTATCAGTTTCAAAACTGCTTATATTAGCAGAGAGATTTCCTATTTAAAAAGTGAAGAAGTACAGAAAATGAATTAGTTCTTGAACCTTTTAAATTCAGGCAACTTATGTAACCAGGAATGAAAAGTTTTGTAAAATGCATATGTTCTGTCACTTTCCCTTATGAGGGAAAAAAAAA
>NW_005057742.1:0-2269 GCF_000277835.1 Geospiza fortis
ATTTAGACACTGATTTACAAGGTTTTGTATACTCCAGCTCCATCTCATTTGCTCCCCTGGAGACATAACACCTATTTGCCTGCAACAATTATTTTGTGAGTCAAGCCTCAAAGGCGCTGAAGAAGGGTACCTTGGCTGCATTCATGGTAGTGTGAAACCTACTAAATTCCTCTAGATCCACAAAGCAGACATTTTTTCCCACCTAATTTTCCCTTATGTCCAAATCTATAGTATTTTTGAAATATAGTACTAGAGGAAATACTGGCTTATCAAGTGCCTCTTTAGAGTGCACTTGTGGGAGGCAGAAATACTGGTTTCCTCTCCTGTTCTGTGCCTATTTCTGCCGTTTGGCTTCATACCTGGAGAATGGTTTTCACTGTAAATTGAGCCAAAAATAAAGCAAGAATCAGTAGTGCAGTAGTTGGACTTTACTGTGATGCTGTTGGTTCCCATTAGCTTCTCAGTTCATTGCATATGAGAAGTCTGGTCATTCTGTGAAGCAGAAGTGAGAGCTAACCATGCAACTGAGAGCTAGCCATGACCCTCCTTTCCAAGCTTTCTCCCATTTCTGGTTTAAAACACTTAAACACCGCACAGAGAGATCTTGGATAGACAGAAACTGAAATCTGAGAAATGACCAACTGTTTCTTACTAACTCTGTAGTAATCTGGAAACCACTTCATCCATTTGCCCTTGGGTGAAAAACTGACCATGAATCCAGGGATAACAGGAAAAAAATTCTCCTGTGATAAGAATTAAGGAATTAAATGGTTTTAATTCCAATTTACTTTCTAGAAAAACATTTGAAAAAAAAAACTGTTTGAATGAACATTTTTAGTTCACTCTATGGAAAAAAATTCCATTGTCCATGGGGCATCTCTCACATCAAATTTCTCATACAAATCACCATTTAATAGATAGAAAACAGCTTGATGTTAGCACTGATGCAAAAATTACTCTAATACCAGTAATTTTTGCTCTGATAATTATGTTTGCCACATCATTCTTCCTATTATCACTCCACTCCTCACACTGTGGAGAACAGACCAAATTTTTCCAATCAAATCCACATTCGTATGTGTATTTCAGAAATCCATATTGGGACTGCTTGCAAAAATCTTCCTGTAAAATCACAGAGCCTATAGAACACTCAAGAACAAATGGAAGCATTATTCCCAAAGCAGAAGGCAACATCCCTGACTCAGAACTGGTTTTCCACATTGCCAAGGTGAAAAGAAAGTCACTGTTTCTCTTAAAAATCATCCCTAGAGGAGAGGATTGTCTTTGTTCATCTCTTTGCAACTCCAGTGCAGTTGTATGCATTTTAAAATAAATTATAGAAGAATCCTGAATGCACTAAAAAAATATTTAAATAGGAACTAAATAAAACAGCTCCACTTGTAACTGGGCTATGGTACACATTGATTATTTTGGGCTGCTGAATTTCCTTTTGGGATCACTTGGAGCCAAAACTTCAGTTCTAGGAACTGTCTGTGGGCTATCTTAGTCTCAAAGGGCAAAGTTGGCATAAAGTTTGTTCCTGGCCCACTACCAAGGTGTTTTCAGGAAAGGGAGGATTAGCCACATAATCCTTGCCAAATGTTCAGTGATGCTTAGCAACATGCTGCAGTCTTTGCAATGCTTCTGCACCTCTTCCAACACAGCATAATTCTCATTCTCCCAACAGAGACCTGTACAATCCTATCCCAGCATGGGCTGAATTATTTTGCTGAACGGACTCTATAGCCCATGGAGGGCAAACAATGATAAGAAAAGAATGAAAAAATTCTTTTCAGGAGAGCTGAATGCAGATGGTACTTTTTGTCATCTAACATCTTTGTCATGTGGGCCTGTGTCTGGATATTGTACTGGAGGTTGTCCCATTCTCCATGTTTGTCCTATAGGAGTACACAGTGTCTGTTAACCTTATAGTCTTCCCATGGATATCTCCTATTTATTAAGCATATTCTGTAAGGGCAAAACCTTAGGGTAAATCTTGAACCAATAATTGTGAGGTAAAAACCCCAGAACTGCTAAATGCGCTGGAACTGATATAAAGCTTTTTAACTATGTACAAATGTACTGTTTTTAAACACAATTGAGGTGGTCATGTTTGTTGGATAGACTTCCACTAAAAACCAAAACCTGCACCTGACTGGACCTTAATGCAAATCACTTGATGTTGAAATTACTGCTCCATTGAGCAGTCTGCTAAAGATGGCTTTGTTTGGGAGCTATCATGCCTTGAGTTGCAGGATAATTCACACAA
>NW_005057743.1:0-2269 GCF_000277835.1 Geospiza fortis
CTGAGCACTGGATTTGGACTGAGGATGGGGTTGGTGTCATTTCCTGTCCTCGCAATACAGCATATTATCTGTGTTATCATTTTTCCTTTAATCAAAGTTACACTGCACTCTTGATCCCTAAATAATGAAAGTTTAGCTGCTCTCATTCTGAAAGAATTTGCTTTGCCATCTCAAAAATTCACAATACAAATAATAATTTCTCAATCCATTTAAGTAATAACACTTCCCCATAGTCAGATTTCTTTGTGAGTTACAGCTCGTGTCTAGGAAGCCTTATTTCTGCTGAATCATGCTTTTCAATGTGCTGCCTTTACACAACATGGGACTAAAAAGATGGTTTTGATAATTTTTCTGATTTACCGCATGTATCATAAATATTTGACTTGCTGCTTATATTCCAATTCTTCACTCCGTTACATACAGGGAATTCCAGGCAGGAAAGTGAAGGGGAGTGTGAACCACTGGTTACACACAGTCTGTGTACACTCTCAGGCTGCTCTGGAACAGTCTGCTGTGAGTCCAGCTTTGCTTAGCCAGGAATTTGCACCCTCAAGACCAACTTTGTCTTTAATTTCTTCTAGTTTGGTCTCTGTGAGTTGTCCAGTAAATTTCTACCCTCTAGAAACGGGTATGTGCCCAGGCTCTATTACAATAATTTAGGTTGACTTGTTTCCCTTTCTTGAATGGTGTCACAATCTGGGTTACCAGGTTTTACTGCTGGAAATACCTACATAAAATGTGCAGTAACTCTGAAAAGCATTTTTTGTATCTTACTTACTTTCTTTTCATCTTGACAGGCACATCGTCTGTCCACGCTTTCCCTTCAGTATGAGAAGAGATTAACAGATGAGCAGAAAGGAGGAAGGAAGAAAATAAAGCTAGTCAGCAATACAGTATGTGTTTCCCTGTGTCTGTGCCATCCCTTTGATTTATAGATTGCTTTAATTTGAATTGGAAATTTCCAGGCAGACAGATAAGTGATGCTAGAACAAGTGTTTTTTCTCCAAATTGTAAATATTTATCTGTGCACATCTGAAAGCTATTTGTTGTGCTCTTTCCCAAATCCAGACATCCCAGACCAAATCAAGCACAGGTCCACATAGGGTGGTAGGTGAAAAGAGTTGTTTTCTGACACTGATTGCTTTGTGAACAATTTGACTGGGGTGGTGGATGATTTCACTCTTTTTGATAAAAATGGAATAGTTCAGTTGGCAGGGACCTACAATGATCAGCAAGTCCAGCTGCTCTGATAGAGCCTCAAATGGTTGAACTGACCAGTTTGGTGTAAGGGATCACATATTAGCCCCATGAGGTGGGTCATGGTTGTGTGTTAGCTCTTCAGCTGTGCATTAATGTTTTGTCCTGTCTCCAAATCCAGTTAACTCATTATGCAGCTAATTGCTTAAGTTACAATAAATTCAGGAGAATCCCTGGGTGATGTGAGTGCTAGTAGTTGTCCAAGGTGCTGTCCTAACTGGATATTCCCTGTCTGACAATCTGCCAAGCACCTGGCAAACGAAACTGATCCCAAAGCCGATAATATCCAAGAGAAGACAGAAGGAAGAGAACAGGTTCATGCAAAAGGTTGTGTTTGCAGTTTGTTGCTATCTGATGTCACTATGAGTCAGCTCAGCCTCCAGCTTTGGAATAGATGTCATTTTATTAACCCTTCTCCTAAGAATAGAATTGTGCAATGATACTTGGCTGCCTCCTCTAGGAATTTTTCTTGAAGCTATCTGTTTTGGCAGTGGGCAAGATGAAAGATGGGGGTGACTGCCAATAACTACACCCCGTTAGGTGGAAACATCCATGCTTTAGTGGAGAGAGTGGTGCTGCTCGCTGGGCCATTGGACTGGATGACTTCAGAGGACTTTTCCAACCACAGTTATTCTAGGATTCCTTTCATTATGCTGTGTGCTGTTGGCATTGTAAACTAACTTGCTCCACCTTTATTAACCCCTCACGTGCTGCTTTTTATTAATGCGGGGCGTTTCCTGCCTTGCAGCAGGAGCGCAGAGCGGAGCCGGCGGAGCCCAAGAAGGCACGGGCCACGTTTTACATCGCCACAGTGAAGGACACCCTGAGCCAGCAGAACTATGAGCTCTTCTCCAAGGCTCTGCAGCAGTACAAGAAGACAGATGACTTCCATGCCATGCTGTCCCAGATGAGCTCCCTCTTTGTAGAGGATGAAGAAAAGCACGTCTTGCTGCGAGGTACTTTCAGAGTGTTTGTCATCTCTGGTGTATTTGTAGATGTGACTGTCATCTTT
>NW_005057744.1:0-2267 GCF_000277835.1 Geospiza fortis
AAAAAAAAAAGGAATCTGTGTTAGCTCTGAAAGTATGACTAGGTGTAAAACCAGCTTGTGACATTTTAAGGGAAAAACATCACTGTAACAATTACTTTGGCTTGTTAAAAATTTTGGGGAGAAAAGAGAATACAACCAAGCAAGCAATGGATTTAAACCATATCAGATGTGGGAAGAAATGATCACTGCAAGAGCTCTTCAAGAAAGGAAATGCTTTGAAGAGTAAATGATTTACATCCTCCCGTAGTTTCCACAAGTAATAAAAGAAATCTGATTTTCACCATCTTCTTGCTGCAGTTTAGAAAAGTGAAAAATTATGACAAGGTTTTTGCTGTGGGACACCAACAGGGCTCTTGTGTGTCAGCACACTCCTGTTCTCGGGACCAAGAGCTAAAGCTGAGGAAGCAGGTGGCTCTAATCTGTCATTGCTCTTATAGGGCTCAAAGAAGTCAGCCTGGTTACTGGCTTACATCAGCCAGGGCCCTGTACCAGAGATTAATCACCCTACAAGAATTAGACTCAGAGAAAGAGTTTGACCAAAGCTCTGCAACCTAACTAAGTTAGATTGCAGTCAATTTTTAGTATACCCATTTGCAGGATCAGAATCTTAAAGCTAGAGACAGCTGATGAAACGGTTCTTCAATTGGTAAATGCATTTGTATTAAATGTTTAGAGGACAGTTTGATTGCATTTTTCAGAGGGAAAAAGTCCAGCTGCCTTGTTCTAACAGTGTTAAAATGCTTTTTGTATTTCTGTTTAAAATTTATTCAATAAATTAGATATTGTGCATTGTAGGAAACTTTTTCCTAATACATGGCATTATCACAATTGAAAGGTTTTGCTGTTTTTAACTTAAACTAACTGAAATTTCACTGAATGGGAAGTTTCACCAAACTGGCTCTAAGTTTTCATTTAGAATTGAGAATAATGACAGGGAAGTCACTATTTCCTAGAGAACAACAATAAACCCATGGATATTCATCCAGGTCTACCACTAACAATAACTGGAGAGAAATTGGGGAGAAATTTGAAAGGGATTTGGAAAAGGAAACAACACTCTCAAAGCAATAATATTTTTGACATATTCATATTAGTATGATAGCTCATTCTGCTTTGTCAGATGCTAGGTTGATAATCTAGTGGAAAGCTGCTGCCTACTAAAAGATCAATTTTCTTATCTAGTATATACAATATTTTCATCCCTATTGCCTATTTTAGGTGTTATAGCTTGTCTTCAAATCTGAGTAATGCCAACATATACCAAGCCTCAAACTGAATTCCTTACTGGAATTCAATTTCAGGACTTTGCCCATCAGTGTTCCTGGTGTAGAGTATGGTGGTATTCTGCTCTGATGTTGGCGTCCAAAAATTACATGGTTGTATGTAACTCAGACAAAGTGTCATTGTCCCAGGAGATAAATGGTCTCAAAGGATCTACCAAAGGTGGACATTTATCACTGACTTCCATTTAATCAGGAAGATTAAGGTAAGTAAATACAAATCTGTGATTAAAACAACCACTGAAATGTATTGTGTTTTTGAGGAAAAGTAGGAATATCTTTCAAGCAAATCCAGAACCGTTTTGAGAGCAAGAAAAACAATATCATTGGGTGTCA
Organism: Geospiza fortis; assembly: GCF_000277835.1. Lineage (NCBI taxonomy): Eukaryota > Metazoa > Chordata > Aves > Passeriformes > Thraupidae > Geospiza > Geospiza fortis. The sequence goes on from NW_005057744.1 coordinate 1,617, forward strand.
CCCTGAAGATTGGTTTTACCTAGGTACACAGCAAAGTTCCTGCTCTAAGGAAGGAAACTATGTAGATTTACAAAAAACTAGCATTTTGTACAACAGAACCATGCCATCACTTTCAGGCTGTTATCATAAAGAGTGGTGGATTTATTATTTGAGAGACAAGAATGCTATTACCAGACTTGGTTTCCTTAAGTCTATAGACTAGATTCACAGACTTCAAAGCTCTAGGTTCAGCACTTTTGCCTTTTTTACTAGATAAAGCATGATGACAGAGCTCTAGCCTTCTACTGAGTCAGAGAATCTCCTGAGAAAGATTTACATGAGGACAGACTGCTTGCACATGTCTGCCACAGATTGATTTCTTCTCCTTTCTACATTGCTGCTACTCATAGCTGCATTACACATCACTTGTTTTAGTTTTGATGCAAAGACAGTTTTGGATTTGTTAATGTACAGCCTACAGTTTAATCAAAACTCACAGCTTTCAATACTCAAAGGAGGCTTATAAGAAAGATGAGTACAAACTTTTTAACAGAGCCTGTTACACTAGGACAAGAGATAATGGCTTCAACCTAAAAGAGGGATGGTTCAGGCTAGATATAAGGAAGACGTTTTTTACAATGAGGATGGTAAAGCACTGGCACAGGTTGCCCA
>NW_005057745.1:0-2267 GCF_000277835.1 Geospiza fortis
ACACATATATGTATATATATATACATAAAAATATGTTGGGAAAAAATGCTATTAGTTGCTAGGTGACAACATTTTTACCTGCTCTGTCAGAGTATTTGGAAAATACTTACAGCCAAGAACATGAAAGTTTCAGCTTCTCACCAGTCCTGTATCAGGTGAAAATGTTTGAAAAGACATAAAATCATGCTTTAGAAGAAACTCGGTGTTGCAAGCACCAGCTAAATAATATAGGACAACCTATTAAAGTTAGAAATGCAGATGGAAAATTATGACATGATATTAAATTGATGAACATCTCCTGCATATTGTGGGAGAATAACCAAAAGGAAAGATGAAACTGCTCCATATTCCTCATACTCACAGGATTTTCAGCATGAGGTGAGAGCAGAAAATACAATTTTAGCATTCACACACAAGTTAAACACCATGAAGTTGGATGCTAGCAGTTGTCCAGTGCAGCAGCACATAAAACACAGGGCAGACTTGTGGGAACTACATCACCCGAAACAAAGAGCAGTTGGAAGGATTCTGGAAAAGAGCAGAGAAATGGTGCCATGGATACCAAGATGGTTTTATGCAAACAATTAAAATCATTATATATACCTTGATTAAGGGGTTACTGAAGTGAGACACAGTGAAATGTCAACATATTAAAGCAGAGGGATGTACAGAAATCAAAATGTAATGACATTCTCTTCTTCCAGTGGATTGTCTTAACTCTGCAAACAGAGTTTTGATATGTAGAAATCAACTACAATGCTCACATTCTTATTATTGTACATAAAAATTAATATATGGAATTAATATTAAAACATTTTTTGCTTTGATGAATTATGTACATTCCACTTAAAGTTATATTTTATATAGTCATGCAGACCCAGAAAAGAGGGAGCTGAAAAACAAGAGGACTAATTTTCATACAAAGTGAGATGTGCTGTGACAATTGCTCTCCAGACCTTAACCTCAGTTTGTGACACCAGTGCCACTTTACTGAAAACTGACAGTACGGAGAACAAAGGCAGTGCAATCCTCCATGCTGGAAGGGATCAAACACCCTGATTGCCCTGACCTGCACAGGGGTGCCAGCCTGAGCCTTGAACATTTGCTGGCAGCATTCCTGGCTCTTGTACCTGCTGGCAGACGAGAAATCACCAGTGCAGAGGCCTCTCCTTGTAGCTTTCAAAATACAGATACTAAAAAGCACATATTGAATTATCACCCTTTTCAAATAATTTAGCACAGTTATGGTGGTGTGCTACACCTCACAGTAGGAGTTGTGTAGTTGGTGGCTACAGGAAAATAATTGGATTCTCTTGGCTCTCCAAAGTGAGCACAAATGAGACAAACTATAAAGCAGGAATTAAATCTCCTTTAAAACAGTACAGTACATTAGTGCCTGATTGCTTTCTTCATCACTTTTGTTCTGCACAGAGCATCTTTCTTAATCATTCCTTTACCCTATACATAACAATGCCCATATAATTATACTGCTTTAACATTATATTCTTTTGGATTAAGGAAGCACCTCCTCTGCTCTTAGTGACAATTATTCCACTCTGTGAAAGAAATTGGTTACTTTTACCCAGCAACAGAGCTGACGCCCATTGTGATATCTAAAATATTGCTTGATTAGTTAAATGGTGATCATTTTCAGAAATCACTATGTGATAATTATCTGCCTATTTTAGTATGATGCTTTTAATGAATTTGCCTCCATATATGAGGTCTAAGAATTCCTGGTTAGGATTTAAGCCTAAATCTTAACAAAATAATGGAAACTACATCAAATTTCTTTGCTTAACACAAAACTCAGTTCTGTTTATCTTCACTGTCACTTGCCATCTCTGAAAATGGCTGCCCAGCACATGTTTCTTTCACCATATTTGAATGGCAGTTTTTAATTCTGTAACTCTCAATGCTCACCAAATTTTACCTGTCTGAGGCTACATGATGGGGTTTGATGGTCCTGCCATGGTTGCAAGTGAACACCCTCACATTACTCCACATTCTGGAAACAATTAGCAAAGTGACAACAAAAATAAATTCCTCTGGCAGCATCAGCAATGAAATGAATGAATAAATAGGTGATGCCTAAGCTTCTCCTCTCTTTGGAGATTATTAGTGTTGAAAAACCAGGAATGTTATAAAGTCTGTGAGCAGAATATGAAATGGTGAAGGCTACATTGCTACTGACTGCAGTACTCTGCAGCTGGAGATCCTGCTCTCTCCAAGAAGGTTTTATAGAAAACAAACAAACAAACAAACAA
>NW_005057746.1:0-2266 GCF_000277835.1 Geospiza fortis
TTTTTTCAGAAATTCTCCACAAAACCTCACTGAGGGTATCCCAGCTTCAGGAATGTGTAGCAGGGAAGGCACAGGTGGCAGTTTGCCATGGCAGTTCTGTGACAGGAGAGATGGGGGACTCCAGGGAGGAGGAGGCGGCTGACTCATAAGCTGTTGGCATCACTGAAATATGTGAAATTCTGCTGCACACTTTTGGAGTTTGGGATGTCTCTGCCTTTGCTGAATCCTACCAGAGATTGCTGCTGACTCATGCCTTTCAGTGGAGAGATGGCTTTTATCTGCCCTGGGGAAAGCAGGAGTTTACTCTTCCTGAATAATTTACATGTGAGGTTTTTGGGGGTTTCTGTCAGAGGAAACATTTCCTATATGGTTATCTTGAATACTTTAAAAAAATTAAACATCAAAGAGTCTGTTTGCACTGTGTGCAGGTATTTGTGGGTATTTTACAGAAGAAAGGTGGGTTGACTTGTTAGTGGATATTCTCATGTGGACTAGTTTAAATCTAACTTAGGCTTCCAGAGTCTACAAGTGTTACTGCCTCTTGTGATTAAATGCTCTTGGACTTTAACTGATTTGTCCAAGATCAAGTCTGTTAGTCCAGACTTGCATCTCAGGTATATTTCTGATTTCAGGCTCAATAAAGAGTTTCTTTAAACACAGATTAGAAACGTGGGATAGTTCCACTGTGTAATGTGTTATACTTTGTGCTCTGGAACAGGTAATGCAAACTCCTGGATCTGTTTCTTCCACAGGTTATGTAGAATTCTAGGACATGACAGTTTGTGTAAAGGAGTAATGTGTGACCTAAATATACAAAGACCACCCAAACACAAGAAAACCCCAACAAGACCTATTTATTTTCAAAGCTGCAGGAAACAGAGATGAAAACAATATCTTACTGCTTGTGCTTACCTCCAGTGCCTTTTTAGAATTATTAATAGATTCTAGAAGTAAAAGGCATCATTTTACTGCACAATAAATAACCCAATTATGCTTCAACATTCTGAGAGATTTTTTTACACTGGCTACATTTACCAAGAATAACAATAGATATTGTCAAACACATTTCTTTAGCAAAATGATTGTTCTGGTTTGTGTTTCAAGACAATTTTTGTTGTGCCCACACCCCCATCTCTGAAATCCTGAAGTTGTTATAATTATGAGAGGTGTTGGCAGTATTCTGCAGCCTCCCCACACCATTAATTCAGATAAATAATTTGTGGATGTGTAAGATCACACATTAAGACTTTAATGAAAATTTAAGTGTTGGCCCATGCTGTATTTTTGGTTCAGAACAACAGTAGTCTATGAAGAAGCTATGGGACAATCCTTAGGTCTTTTTAGCTTCTTAATGACAGAATAATTTCCCATATCTTCAGGTATGCACCTGTCCAGAGAAGCACTTAAACTGGTTTTTAACTTCAAGCAGTCAAGTAGTCTGGAGAGGTTTTTCATGCTCTTAATTTCTTGTGTAATTAAGATGAAATTAGCCTTTGGTTGGGTTCTTTGAAAATGCCCTTTAAGGAGAACAATAACCTGAGTCAACAGTAAAATAATCAAGGTTGTTATGACAATAAGTCAGCAGGTACCTGCTGTGAAGCATTGTGCAGTTCTTGCCTTGCATCTGATGTTTTAAAAGCAAGACACAAATGCTTAAAATCTCTCACTGTGGATAAAATGGAAGTGAAAGAAAAACCCTTCATACTTTTCCAATGATTTTACGGTGTTTGATAGAAGGAGAAAATGGGGGACAAGGTGGAGGGGGAGTAGAATTTGAAGGCATTTGGCTTTGGTTTGTCATTTTCTGCACAGTGTCTGCAAAAGACGCCTGAGACTGTTCCTCTGCATTCCACCTGCAATCTCATATGCCCAAAAGGCTTTTTATCCTCACCTTTAAAAGCAAACGCTGTCTTGATGTCTCTCATTCACAAAGACAGATGAAAATAGCTAAAGGGCAGTGAGCTTGCTTTGGGTGATATACAGGGGAACCTGCTGTCAGTAATTATTACTTCAAATAATAAAAGAAAAGCTAGAGCAGTCAACTTTGGATGTGAACCAGTACTGAATATTTACATCTGCTGGCTACAGATAATTGGAACTGTGGGGCTCTGCCCATGAATTGGGACAATTTGTGCTTGGAATAAATTTAGTACCAAATCTCTCATTGACTTCAGTTATGTAGGATGAAAGTCTAAAGTGGCAAATAGCCATGAACTAGGTTCCAAAAGGGAGATTATATTAAGAATGTGGTTAAATGGAAATAAAG
>NW_005057747.1:0-2266 GCF_000277835.1 Geospiza fortis
AAAAAACAACCAGAAAGTTCTTCTGTCTGATCTGCCTATGGGAGTTTGACTATTGTAACTATGTTCTCCTTTCATGAGCAGATCTGCAAGAAAATTCTGTGATTATATTGCTTGCCTTTAGATATGTAGATCAGAAGCACTGTAGCCTTAAGAGCACAGTTGATTTTCTTGTAGAATGCATGCAATAGCAATACTTCTAGGTCTGTGCAGAGCAGTCAAATTACCAGTCATTCCTTGCTATGACATAAGAAAAATACCAGTCTGGCAAGACTAGATGGAAGTTTGTCCTTGTAAAGAAGCTGAAATACTGTGGTTTGGATAATGCAGTCTGAGGTGGTGTTTTTTAAATTAGACATGATATACAGTCTACCTCTGAATCTAGATTATATTAATTTGTACATCCGTTCTTAGTAAAGTGATGGTGTGGTGTACATTGTTCTCTGTGGGTGCTAATGTGACTCATCTAGTAAATTCAGGTTTTCAGTAGCAGTAGCATGTCACATTTCACTCACATTTTGACCTGTGACCTCAAACTGTAGTTCTTTATATTAACTTTAAAAGTAGTGCTATTCAGTGAATATTTTTCTTCCCAGTCTTACTTAAGATATTCCTTTAAAACATTTTCATGTGTTAAAAATCTGTATTTTCTTCTGCATGTTCTACAGCATGGGTTATCCAGACAGGGTTTCTTTTCTCCTAATAGTTGAAGAAGTTGATTTGTTTTATTAAGTTACATATTACTTTTCTGTAATGGTGTTCTGGTGTTTGGTTGTTCGGTACTGTGGTGTTCTGCGTTTGTGTGTGTATTTGGGTTGTTGGTTTGGTTGTGTGGAAGAATCCGTATTGAAGTTCCATAGAAAATGTATTTTAAAATTTGAGATTCACAGTCCTTTAGTTTAATACCTGCATACCAGTCAACAAGGTTTTAATCGTGGCTGGGTTTGGGAAGAAGGTATTGGGATATTTTTTGAGGAGAATTCATACAAATATGTCTGTCTTCTATAACGAGACATCAGTTTAGTGCTTTGGTGACTGAGGAAATATTTGTTGAGCCTTTGGCCACCTTGATTCTCTTTACTATCTGTTGATGAACTGTCTTTGTCATCTCATTAATTAAAAGAAGATGAGAGAGTTGTTTTCAGTGTAGATTTGCCAAATACCATATTTCCAAGAATCGGTCATCCCTAGGCTTTACCTGCATTTTGTCTGCAGTGATTTGTAGTTTTCAGGGCAATCAGCTCATCGATATCGTTTTTCCCATCCAAGCTGCATTAATCCTTAGATGATATGAGATACTGCATATGGGATTTTACAGACTTGGACAGAAAAATTTTTCAGATATGCAGTTACATTCTTTTTCTTCCTCAAGAGCTATATATTAGTGTTCAGATTTGTCATGTTATAATCGAATGCTTACTTGGAAAGTTAACTGCTAACTCTGCCCAAGTGTAGGTGCTTTGTGTAGTCTCATTGTGGGCTATCTCAGAGCATATGATACAGTCTGTGGAGAAGTCAGTGCACAGTTTTACTCTCCAGACAAGGCTGAACTTGCTACAGAGTGTATCTTTAGTGAGTATGTGAGAGGCAGACAAAACCACATTTAAATATTAATTTAAATTCATTCATTTTTCAGTGCCAGATTTGGTGCACGTTAATTTTCAGAGTATTCAGGAATGATAATGTTTCTTCAAAATCTGTTATTGTGTGTGAAAACTCTGTAAAATTGTATTATATTTTCTTTATTTCAGAACCTTAACAAACAAGCGTTTGATCTTGCAAAAGTCCTGTTGAAAAGGACCGTCCAGACCATTGAACCATGTATTGCCAATGTATGTAAATTAATCCCTGTTACCTGCAAGTAATGTGTTCCTGTTATGGGCATTTTTGTTCTTTTAAATATTGTTTATAGAAGCTACTACAGTTTTCCAAATAGGATGTTGTTGGCTTGATTGTAAAGTGTGTGGAGTATTTCAAATAAGTGAAGAGGAAATTAATTTTTATCTATCTCATTCTAATGTTAAGCCTAAATCTAGGCTGTGAAAATAGCTGACCACTAAAAGTTCTGTTACAACAAAAGGAATTATGAATAGTTCATATGTCCAGCAACCAGGCAGCCTTATTTCATACCAAGCTTTAGGATGAAGCATTGCAACCTACCGGCTCTTTGCTAGATTTTCTTTCCCCTCCTAAACTTGCTATGACTTGTAGTCATAAAGAGTAAAAGAACTATGCTTTTTAAAAGGCTTCCTTCAAATTACAATTCCTT
>NW_005057748.1:0-2266 GCF_000277835.1 Geospiza fortis
CCCTTCCAACCCAAGCCATTCTATGATGATATAGTTTATATGATGAGTTCAAACAACAGAGGTTTGAAAGGTGGTTTTCATCACTATGTTTTAGTGTTCAACAAAAAATTTTCTTTACAAAATTAAAAAAGAAATTTCGTATACACACTGTTTTTCACTTTTCCCTCTGTTTCACCTCATTTGGGTTCTGTCCCAGTACTGTGAATAGAAACTGAGGTATGAAGTCCTGGTTCAGCCAGCATATTCACAAGTACATGTATTTATTTACATGTAAAATTACCTTAGTTTACAAGCATAATTGTCTTGAGTGGAATGTATCTTAACTACAGAGTCCATAGGTCCCAATCAAACCCAAAGGTGGTTTGATTTCTTTTTGCAGTTCTTGGGAGTGGGGTGATGAAGGCAGCACTAGTGGTAACACTGGGTCAGACAAAGGTTTTACAAGGTAGGCAAAGATTATCAGTGAGGGAAATGAGACTGCTTCTGTGAGCATGGGTAACAGGACTGTCCTTTAATTTCTTGCATTTCAATGCAATTAGCAGGAGGAACCTTCCTCTTTTTGCTTTTATATGCCCAGCTTCATCCCAGTGATGACATGTTTTTCATACCCATAAAAAGCCTCACTTCAGCTAAGTAGATCATTTGGGTCTGAATCTGGAGAGTCAGTGAGGAACCAAGTTGTATTTAAACATCTGTGCATTTTGTACAGTTATTTCTGAAGAGGTAAGCTGGTCATCAGTCTCTGGTCACAGCCTTCCATTCAGACCAGTGAGTGGCTGAGAATGCAGATTGCAGAAATATTTGGTCAAGTGTGTTGCACTAAATCATAGTGCAATTCTCTGTTAAATTCAATTTTTCATGCAGACACATCTTGAGGGGCTGCCATTCTCTGCACAGTATCAGTTCTGTTTTCTCCCCTCATACCTGAATATTTTAGACATTTAACAAAGTCATTCTTCCCTTGGGGTGTATCAGCTTTAGAGCATCTGTATTTGTTAATTTTGAACTTTGTCTAAACACTACCTCCTTTCTCAGGACTAAGGCTGTCAGTAGTTAGAAAATAAAAGCATGTAAATTCACTTAATTTTCAGACATCCTCTCAACAAGATAGGCAAAATGCTCTTAAGGGCGACCTGTAGAAGTCCAGGGAGCCTGCAGAATGCCTCAGACCCTGGCAGACTCCCCCTGGGGAGCCAGTATGCTTTAGCTGGCTTCCCATTGAAGCAGCTGTAAGAACTGAATACATAAGAAAGAAAGGTAATGAAAACTGACAAGTTGAAAAGAAATTGAGAGTTTAATCTGTAAAGTTGTGCTTGAGGGGGCTTCCATCATGATATTCCTATGGAGTAGCAAAAAGAGAAAAAAATTAGGAAACTGCAGAGTATGATGAATTTACATAATTTTTTCTTGCACCAGGCGATATTTATTAATTTCTTTTCTGCCACTTTACTGCACTTCTTTGCTTCTCAGAAAGAGAAAATGAAGTATACAAAACCTGGCAATCATAATGAATGTGTGAAATGCTCACAGATTATTTATAAGCATGCAAGTTATGTAGTTGTTGGAGATTCTCTCCCTTCTGCTCCTGCTTGGTGATGAAGAATGGTATTTTAATAGGCAGATGGTAAAGACAATTACAGTTTGGGGCTCAGCTGGGAGTTACATCAGTTTATTGCAAATTATTAGTTGATAAATGCTTTTGTTTACAAGCAAAGTCTTAAGCAGCTTTGTAATCAGTTTATCAGCTGCAAACTGAATTTTGACAGCTTGCCTTTGGGTATACAGTCACTTTTTTCCTGGCCATTTAGAAATCATGCTGAACAAGCAGGCACAATGGTAGCTCCTATGCACCTGTATGATGCTCAGTAAACTGGCATTTTATATTAAGCCTGTTTTGGAAGAAGTCATCAAGTGCAGAATCCTTCTCAATTGTTAATCTGTGTTAGTGTGTATAGCCAGAATCTTAACAATTTGCTCATTCATTTTTTGTTTTTCAAGTTCCATTGTAACCAGAAGTAAATCAGCCTTTCCTTTCTGCTGTTAACAGTCTCTTACTAGATGAACTAACTGGGAGACTGATGGTGGCTTACAATTCTTGGACACCATGTGTAGCTTGGAAGGTGGAAATGCTTTTGATCACTGAGAGTTTTCAGTCAATTTACTTCTAGCTTCTACTTTAAAAAGCAGAACTGGGATTTAACTCCTTTTGAGGAAATCTGGGATATTGGTATGGGGTTTTATGTGTGGGTGGTGGTGGTTTTTTTTT
>NW_005057749.1:0-2265 GCF_000277835.1 Geospiza fortis
AGTAACATGTTTTGAACTGGAGCAAAACAAACTGTTCTCAAGCAATTTCTCGTGCTCACCTGCCACACTTTTCTGTTCTCTTTACTCCAGGCAAGCTTCCCAATAAATTCCTTGCATAAATGTAGATACTAGTGGTAGAATTCTCTCTATCAAATGCAACCAAAGTTATAACCTTCACTTCAAAGTAATTGTGATTTTTTTCCTGGAAGTGATGTTTGGATTACTGCTGAGGTTTGCCTTTCTTTGGGTTGATTTGAGTTGGTTGCTCCTTCTTTTTTTATGCCCAGGGAAAATATTTGCATTTAAAATTTCTTTGATTTTTATTGAAAGTGCATCCTGCATCGTTGTTTGCTAAAGTAGGTTTTTACCAGCTTTGCATAGCCAGTTGAAAAAGTGCACTAGCAAACAGATCTGCATAAAACCAACCTACTAATGCAGAATTTTGACCTGGCCCGCGGTAATACACACAGCAGGTCACTGTGCAGATGCTGTGATTTACAGTGCTGAACTGAATGGGGTAAGAAAATGTCACACATTCACAAGGTAATTATTTGTGCCCAACTGATTCCAGCTGACTGCAAAGTGTCTCTGTCAAGGCTGAGCACTGGTGCTGAAAAATAAAGGACAATATGTGAATAACAACAAGAAGCTTGGTTAAGAAGAATATACACAGAAATAAGAGATGAAAACTCTAATTCCCATTTGGCCTTGGATTTCTGCATAATTTTTGGCGGATTTCTTCATTCCAGGCCTTGACTTTTCTATTTGCAATGCAGAGGAAACAATTTTCACCTATTCTATTCCCCTGCTTGTCCCAAGGAATGCTTGATGTTTGTATCACACTTGGGAGGCATACTTGTTTTCTTCATCCTTTTCTTTTTCTAATAAATCTTGTCCTCAGCCACACTGTGCAGTCTAGAATTTTTGAGCACCTTTTTGCTGTAACACAAAATACGTAGAGAGGACATCAAGTAGATGCCAGAATCTGGCCCAAATTTGGTCATACATCAGCTCTCAAGAAGTGACTGCGCTACGCGGGAGGCAGCCTGAAGAGGACTGACCGTGTTGCACTGCAAAGCTGGACAAAGTGAAAAGACCACTTCTCCCAGGGTGTCCCAGTTTCTGTGGCTAGGAGAATGCCATGGGAACTGCACAAGGAGATTGGTGCCTCTGCCTTGCACAAGCCTTATAAAGACGTGATGATCACAGCACGCATCTTACAAATCTTACAAATGCTCTTACCTGGCTGCATGTCTGACTAGGTGAGTGAATGGCAAGAGAGAGATCCATCAGTCTTTCTGAGGCGCTGATTTTCTTAAGCACATGTAGCAGAAATCTACCAGGAAATGTACAGTCTGACATTAAGATGGTGTCTTCATGAGCTTTGCACACACTTTAGCAGAGGGTGAACAATCTTAGGTACTAACTAGGATTCCATTGCAGAGTACATCAATGGGAAAATCCTGTATGAACTTCTGACAACCTTCTACAGCAACCATGACATGTCAGATATTAGGGACTTGAATTGAAGCTGCATGGTTCATCTTAGTTCTACCATTTCCTCATTTCCTAAATTTTGCATGCTTGGCAGGGCAGTCTTACTGTTCTTAGTGAAGTTTTCTCATTTGAAATAAATTATTTGCTTAGATAATGTTATCTAGATGATTCATAGCAGCAGAGCCATCATCCATACTAGCACTCAACATGTTGCCACAAGTGCTAGTAACAGGCAACCCTCACTGCCTTAGACACTGAAAGGTCACAACAGAAGGAGGAGCATCGTAATGGCCTTGCTGGCTGAAGCCAGATTTTATACTTTGCAGCTTCATTAGCTGGAATTACATCACAGGATACAGACAAACAAAGCCTGAATTGATCCTACTTGACTGAATTCTAAATGAATAGAAAATGACTGCATGGTTTTGCTAAGGAGCAGCAATAATGGCATGAGAAAGTTATGATTTCTATGAAGATTTATATCTTTATAGCTCTTCTTTTCAGTTTATGTGTTTCAGCTGTGGTCATGGGACTTGAAAAATGAAGACCCTTTTGCAAGACGTTTTTTCAAGCAAAGTGATACAATATATTGATTTTTCAGTGTGTAATTTTAGAGTTCTTTCATTTCACTTAAAGAATCTTGCCTTATCCCCAGCACAGAAACCTCATTATATTTTGGAAGCCTATTTCATTGTACTGATAACTGCCAGTTATCAAAACACCCTCATCCATCCCCCTCCTGAAAGAGATTGGAGCAGAAAAAAAAAA
>NW_005057750.1:0-2264 GCF_000277835.1 Geospiza fortis
GCTGGACTTCTCCCCTGCCATCTCTCTGTAATCACTTATGCTTATGCAAAAGAGAACAAGGTAGAACAGTGCTGTAAAAAATATGCATTTTTTTCTGCAAAGAAAACATGACTGTGAAAGTTACAACCCATCAACCCTCTGAGTTAACAAGAAATAATGAACAAGTTAAAAATTCTTCAGTCAATATCTAGACAGAAAAATGAAATAGTTTTCTATGTTATTTGAACCAAACCTGCTGCATGATGCTAATTGTGCCATAAGGGGAGTTAGATGTGCTGTAGGTGTTAAGAGTCTTGCTAATGTTGGTTCACAAACCTGAGCAATCTTTTTGCCTCCCTGCTTCTGAGACCTGAGTTGGGAGCTATTGTCCACTCCCAGCTCTTGCACTACTAAATTTACATTCTTCTTCATTATTCACCTTTGTGTTATCTTTAAATTTTTTACTTGAGCCACTCATCTCCAAGGTTACTTAAAGAGCTGAAAAATATTTATCAGAAACATTTATACAACCTTCCCTTTATATGACAGTTCTTCCCATTAGTGCAGGGTGATGAGACTCTGGAATAAGGATTTTCTGTGAAAATGGTATATCTCTCTTGAAATCAAAAAAATTGAATTAATGTGCAATTGCAAATGTTCTGTGAGCATAAGCAAGAGTTTAATGTGCTCCTGGAGGCCTAATTCGATCCACACCTCAGGTTTATTTGTACAGAAGTGGCAGAATGTGATACTATGGGACTAGGGAAGGTGATAACTAGAAGAATGGGTAATCTTAATTACCCTCCCTTTTTCTACAAAAATTTTTGAGATAACTCAAGGATGAGGTAACAAAGCCTTCCAACTACACCAGTCTTTCACAGTGCCTTTGTTCCTGCAAACAAAAGTTATATTTATCTATGTCAATTGAACTCCACCTGCCTGTTGACATAATGCTGTGGGCTGCTGGCTGCCTGCACGGAGCAGAGCGTTGGAACGCTGCAGCAGATTACCAGAAATCACTATGATTTGCTATCATCCTGCTCTAGAGGAGAAACTGCCTCAAATTACCCTTACAGTGATGAGTGTCTGAGTAACTCCACTGATTCAGTGCAGTTGGTATAAATGTGCATTGACCTTACAAAAAAAGCAGGATATGACCCAAACACTTTAAGGAAGGTTTTAAGCAGCTTGGTTAGCCATGAAGAATCCTTTCTCTTATGGGCAACTAGCAGAGATTGAATGGAAAGAGTTTCTACTAAATCCTTATTAAATAGTAATTTTCTTATAATCAAACAGCCCACGATTTTGTTCAGGAGCAGTTTAACACTGAAACAACAGAAAATGATGTATAGTTTATGCCAGACAGTATTGCCTTCATTTAGGCTTTGACTCATCCTCATAACACTGCAGGAGAACCCACTAGACCTCTGAGCACTGTGAGATACCCAGGGATGAAAGCAGCATTTCCTTTGTAGTAACAGCTGCTTCTTATCCTTCACGTATGCATAGTCCTACTCACCTCACCCTCCTCCAGGCTTTAAACCAACTTGTCCCTGAGATTGAGCTGGTTAAACAGTACTACAATACACTGTAATCTTCTCTGAAATTCCCTTGAATGAATGTGGACAAAGGAGTGAGGGGCAGTAGCACATTGCTTAGCTGATCAATGGAAGAACATATACAGCAGGTTCTTGTTTAATACTCAAAGGACTTTTTTCTTCTGTGACCTCTGCTTATGAAAATCTGATGTGCTCAAGGGCAGTGCACGCCCTGTCTTTTCACAGAGAATGTTCCATATTCCTGTCTCAATACTCCCAGAGACAGGGAGAGGAGGCTCTAAGTGCCCAGTCCTGCTCAGCTCGAGGAAAGCAGGCTCTCCTCTCACTGCTTCTCCTCTTGTCAGTGGGACAGCAAAGGACCCCATTGTCAGCACTGCTCTGCCAAGCCTCAGCTGCCCCATGTCACTGCCTGAAGTGTAACAGGGGTGTAAATCTTACCTAGGAATGTTAAAGAGGAGGGACTGAATTGGGAGCATGCTGCTGGGAATATGCTATAAAGAATTGAAAGGTTAAGTGAGAAAGCAGGAGAAAGAAAACTATCTTTGTGATTTCTACCAGATGTCAGTTTTATAATCTACCAGCCATATATTCTACCAGATCTCATTATAAAAATGTAATGTACTAGTTATATGCTTTCATAGATTTTTCTCAGGCATGAAGTTGAATTTTGTTTTTTCTTCTGTTTTTTTGCTATCTCGGGCTTTACGTCACCTTTTACGACAGTCG
>NW_005057751.1:0-2263 GCF_000277835.1 Geospiza fortis
ATCTCAACCTTGGATTTTGAATGGAAATATGTAATGATCCATGAATTCTCTGCTTTGAGTAGCCTGTTGATCAATATGGATTTCAATGCTCTTATATTTTAATCGCTCCCTTTCTTACCTTTTGTTAGCATTTGTCATTTTGATAGTCTCCACAGCTATCTTAAAACCTAAGTACCTTCTCAAAATTTTATGCTAAGAGTATAATAATAAAACTCAAACAACAGGAAGTCATAAAACTTATATTCATGTTTTCTTTCCATTTTAATGAGCCAGAGTTTGATATTTTTCTTTCACCACTATATCTTTACCCCAGGAGTGATCCCAATGGTTTTAGTAAGAATGCTTGGAGAAGAGAGTAGTATTCAGTCAATAAAATAGAGTCACAATGCATCTATTTTCCAGTATTATGTATTCCTATTGTAAGCATCTTTAAAAATAGCAAGAAGGAAAAAGATATAGAAAAATTCTGATTCTAAACTTCCCTTTATATTCATAGATAATCTAAGGGATAAGAGAGAAGGTGATCACTAAGACAGTATTTTCAGTATTAGCCGTCTTTTGCATTAAAAAAAAGGAAACAGTTGTTTTAGTTTCAGCCTCTGAACTCTTCCTTCAATGATGGCTGCCAATCTAGTTTAGAATATCAACTACTAGGTTGTTATACAATTCATCACAATTACTGAAATTAGATAGAAGTAGAATTATATGATTTAGCATTTCAGAATCCTTCAGCTGAGGTTTTTATATACAATATCTGGTTATACGCCAGGCTGAGAAAGAGGCTGGATCAGAAACAAACTAATCTGTGAATATCTTTGCAATACTTCTTTATTGCCTTCAAACCCAAAGAAATCAGTTTGTAGATTCTACAGTTTCAGGAAAGCATCTTAACTGGAGAATGGGAAAGGACCTGAAGCTTTGAAAATCCACAGATAGACACTACTGTGGATTTTGACCATGATGCTCAGTGTTGGGGAATATTTTTGTCAGTGGCTTAGAGAACTGTGTTGCAAGCAGCTTGATCAGTCATTGCTCTGACTGTTGCAGCTTTCTGTAGGTGGTTACACTTTATTAGCTGGCAGGACAATGGTATGTTTCCTTGAGAAGGAGCAGAGAATATTAGTTTGCCGGCTGACCCTCCACTGCGTTGTCTGAAAGGAAAGCAGGGTGTAACAACTCTGCAGTGCTGGCAATGAAGGGTTGAGACCTATGCTTTTACAGGAATTGGCTGTGAGAATATAGTGAGCTGGTCTATTGACCTTATTGCCCTTCTTGTCTTACTGTAAACTTCTGTGTCTTACATCTACATAATTCTGTCATAGTGTGACTCAGTTTTGCATATGGTCATGCAAGTAAGTACCATGTAACCATTTTATGCTTTAAATACTTCATCTATTACCTCAAAGAGGGTTCATCTTGACTCTGGTCTGCTACTGAATTCCATTTAAGGTTTCCCAAAACTGGGCAGGTCAAGATATTTTATTCAAAACCTTTCAGGAAGAAAATGAGCTGTTGTGCCTGCTGAGATCAACTGCTCACTCTAAACACATGCCATCATATTACTCCTCATGGCAGGAAATTTAGGCTAAGATATATCCCATGGCAAGAATTTGGGCGCTGCTGGTCTCCCACTAGCTGGACAAGCTCTCCTGGCTTCTTCACAATTCATACATTAGTGTCACAGCTCATTACAGATATGGGTTAGGAGAGTAAATATTCATATTGCTTACCACAGAGAAAGCCAAACTGTCAAAGGAAAGGTTAAACAGAACTTTGCCTGAAACTGCAAATATCAGTATGCTAAGTAGCTCCAAAATAAAGTAATATGAGAGATAAGGTGGTTTATCCATGAATGAAATATGCAATCTACTGACAGCAAGAAAGAGAGAGAAAAACAAACATTTAATATACAGAGGATTCAAAATTCCTCCTTAGAAATCACTGTCAACTTGGCTCACCTAATAGGTGAAAAAGTAATGCTGTTCAGAGATTGAGGTTCACAAAAGGTCCTGAGGCAGGTGTAGGTGAGACCTTCTGCACGAGCCTGTTCACTGAAAGCAGAGCAAGCAGTATAAATGTGTTTACTTTGGCGAGTTATTTGTGCACAGGTTTGTTATCTGAGTCTTGATATTGGAAGGTGTCAGCTTATCTCTGACTCTTCATATCTCTGTTCCGATGTTTTCCTGTCATTTTTTGACATGACAAATGTGAGTTGCTCTGGGGACTCAGGCTCCAGCTATCTGCCTTGTGCAGCTCCCCCAAA
>NW_005057752.1:0-2263 GCF_000277835.1 Geospiza fortis
GAGAGATTATGCAAAAGATATCACCATCATGTGGATTCTTGTGGCACCCTGTTGGTATTTCTTCACCCGGGTATTGGTGTTCAGGTCCCAGAGTGTTCTTCTGGAGATTCCACTTCTATAGAGTCCAAATCCTGTATCCATAGGATATACATGCTATTCCCATAACTTTATGTGGCATAAGTTATTACAAGCACTTGCTTCCTCTCCCTCAGTTTGCCATGGTGGTAATTTTTCTGTCCAGATCTGCTTCACCAGGCCTCAAATTACCATGTATCTGTTATTGCCATCTGCATTTACCACAAGTTCTGTTGTGGTAGCTTTTATTTTATGGGAATTTCGTTCTTTGTCACTGTTTTGAGACATGAAACTGCGTTGTTTAAGTCCTCCTTCCAAGTACTAGTTACACTGATACTGTTGAATACGCAAACTTCAGACAATAATCTGTACTTTCAAAATTGAACAGAAAAGTCTATTCTGTGTTCCTGTTGCACAGTATTTTATCTAAATCTCCTTTAAGATTTGTGTCATGCTTTTTTTATTGTTAAGTTGTAGTTACCATTCTGTACTTATGCGGATGCTTCTGCAGTTTTTTGTTTTACCTTTCGAGTTTATAAGTAATCTGAATGCTGTTCTGCAGCCCACACTATTGCTATATCGTTACCACAAGAATTTGTGAATATATGTTACTTTTGTTGAATAGCAAAATGTAAGGAACTTGACTCAGTGGCCTGTTAGATGTGAAGCATCACCTGAAGGAATCCAGGCTTTGTTTTGAAGTCAATGAGATGGCAGATCTCAAAAGAAAACTTCTACCTGAACCAGAACTCATTCAATGAAGTTAATAAAAAAATATATCTCACAGTGATGTGAAAACATACTACTTGACAGTGTTGGCACAGCTATTTTTGAGGAGTTGGGCAATGTTTACATCAGCAGATTTTAAAGTTTAGTTTGATTGAAAGTGTGCCAGATACAGTCCTGGGAAAGTAGAAGTACAGAAGATCTGTTTTTAAGGGAAGCTGTCAAGTAATAAATGCCCCATCCCTTTAAATGTTCAAGGAAGCGGAAGGTGCTCTTGCCCATCGCAGGGGGTTGGAAATAGATGATTTTAAGGTCCTTTCAAATCCAAACAATTCTAAGATTCTGTGATCTGAGAGGATCAGCTGTTGAAAGCAAACCTAGGTAGCAACAGTCAGAGCTATGCCACTTGCAGGGAACAAAGATGACATTGTGCTTGTCACTGGATCAAGAAGTCATCCTATAAATATAATCACCTTAAAGCCTTCTAGAACATGTTCAGCTTCACCACCAAGAAATTCTCTCTTGAGATACTAATTTCACAATCATCTACTCACAAATTATTGAAATAATCATGTAAACATAATAACAATAGCAACAACAATAATAGTCACCAAGCAGAATGATTGGCATCTGGCCAAATCCAGTACCAACATTTTAGAAGACCCAATGAAAGTGTTTAGGAACTAGAGAAATAAAACAAAATGAAATTAAGAGTTGCTAAGGATCTATCAAGATTGCTATTCTTGATATATATTAGGCATACTTAAGATTAATATGGACATTTACTCTTACTGATATGATGTAGATGGGCAGTTAATTCCATGTGATGTTTTTGTATTAAAACTATGGAATTTGTGAATGACTTTGATGAAGTTACTTTAGTTATTTTAGAATTAAACAACCTAAATAGGTAGAGGTGTAGGTACCTTCCTAAGACTGTCACAGATTTCCTTTACAACTCTGAGCAGAATACAGAAGATAATACTATGTAGTCCTCGCTGATGAACTTAAAAACCAACTTCTTAGAGGGCTTTAATAGTGCTTCACAGGCAAGTGGCTACTCCTGGGAGTTCATTCCTTTATCTCACTTAGTCTCATCTTTCCTTTGAAAAGTGGAAGCAGTAATACTGCTGTGAACAATAAAATCCTCAAAGAAACATTTGGGAGTTTCCAGACAGTGTTTTAAGTTCTCATTTGCATAAAAGACAGATGCTTATTTTCTTTGGCTTTATGCATATTTGAACAAAAAAGATTGGCTTTATCTTGACCTCTTAAAATTTAAAAGTGGATAGAACTTGTGCATACACCTTACTGAAGAAATAACAAATTGTTTAATAAGCAGAGGGCACAGTACTGTCACTGCAGAGCCTTTCATCTGAGCAGCTGTGAATACACGTGCAAGTTTTTTAAGCCACATTCCACTTAGTATTAAGGAGAAATATTAAAACATTTAAGGAAAAAA
>NW_005057753.1:0-2262 GCF_000277835.1 Geospiza fortis
GTCAGCATGGGTCGGGGCCATGGGTCCGGTCTGACTAAATAATAAAAAGATAAGACAAAGCAAATCAAATGTACAAACAGGTTCTGCCTTAGGGAGGTGACAGGAGATCTAGATCAGATTTAAACGGCATCCACCGCCACCGCCAGCTTGCTATCTTGACCTGAGGAACTGATGTGGTCTTTCCCTCTGCCTTAGGGAGGAAGGGCCTGACCCACTTAGAGGGGATCCACCGGAGACTCGAAGGAGTGGACACGCAAACATATCCACATCCCCAGGTCACCAGGTCAAAAGGACCTTCCAGTTTCCAAGTCTCCGGGTCTCTCACGAGCACCGGAGGCTTGGCCCTCAGGCGCAGCTCTTCATGGTGCCCGAAATGCCTAAGAATTGGTGGATTTATGTTCTCAAATGAGCAATTTAAGAAGTTAATAGTGAAGAGTGCTCTAGATAACTGGGAGTGAGGGGACTCCACCTTCACAGCTGTTTTTTGATGTTCCAAAATCTTCTTCAGGCTCTGGTGGGTCCTCTCGACCACGGCTTGGCCTGTCGGGGAATAGGGGATGCCAGTTTTGTGTTCTATTCCCCATTGCTGCAGGAATCTCTTAAGCTCCCTGGACTTATATGTGGGCCCGTTGTCTGTTTTGAGAACCTTGGGGATGCCCAACACAGAGAAAGCCTGGATGAGGTGTTTCTGAACGTCCGCAGATTTCTCCCCTGTGTGGGCAGAGGCGTAAACAGCACCGGAGAAAGTGTTCACTGACACGTGAGCATATTTGAGGTGGCCAAATGAGGGGACATGTGTGACATCCGTTTGCCACACCTCACAGCTGGAAAGACCACGGGGATTGGCACCAGCGGGCAGAGATGGAAGCTGATCCCGCTGGCACTGGGGACATGTGGCCACAATCGCCTTGGCCTGGTCGTGGGTTAGATGGCCTGGCGCGTTCTGGTGATGGAGTTGGTGGCTGATCTTGGCTTGGCGGAACACATCTGGGAGTGGGGCCTTCTCTGCAAGGGCATCGGCCCTGCGGTTACCCTCCGCAATGAACCCTGGCAGGTCTGTGTGTGATCTAACATGCATTACATAACAGGGTTGCTCTCGGTGGGAGACCAGTGTGACAAGTCTCAAGAGCAAGTTAAATAGAGCTAAATTTTCAACTTCGTGCACAACAGCGTTCTCTGCTCTGGACACTACACCAGCTACATACGCCACATCAGTTACTAAATTAAAAGGTTTGTCTTTGAACTTCTCAAACGCCCTGACGGCTGCGTCTAACTCAGCAATTTGAGGGGAACCCTCAACTTTGGCAACATCAGTCTCCCACTGCTGAGTTTGAGGATCCTTCCAAGTCATCACTGACTTGTGGGACCCTCCAGACGCGTCGGTAAAAACAGTCAAGGCATCGAGTGGAACCCGACTTTGAATTCTTTTTAAAGATAGTTTAAATTGGAAGCTCTGATTGAAGAGCTCATGGGCCGGCCGTCCAACTTCGAACCGACCCGTGTAGCTGTCTAAGGCGAACTGCAACATCTCATTGTCTGCAAGAAGCTCGTTAAACATTTTGAGTTTAAATTTGCCAGATTTTAGTTCAATTGGGATATGAATGCATGCAAAATCGCATCCTGCCAACTCCCTGATCCGAGATCTTGCCTTCCGGATCAGTTCCGCTACCAACTCCTGTGGCCCAGTCATCCTTTTGGACCGATGATGGCTAAGGAACACCCACTCTATGATCAAAAGGGGGTCCTTGGAGTCACGGTCCCTTCCCTTCTTACCCTTAGGTATTCTTTGGGCTTTCGGGGGTTTGTCCCATTGGAAAATCATCCTGTGGAGGTGCGGCAAATTCCCTAGGATGATAAATTTAAATGGCAAGCCCGGGATGTAACGATGGGCTTGCCTGGCCTCCATAGACTTCTGGATTTTCTCCAGCGTGGTTACAGCCTCTGGGGTGAGTTCCTTTGGAGAACAAAGCTCCTCTCCCCCTTTCAAAAGATTGAAAAGGGGGGCTAGGTCCTCGGTGGTAATTCCTAGCCAAGGTCTCACCCAATTCAATGCCCCACACAGTTGGTGGACATCTGCCAAGGTCTTGATGTGTGGTTTAATTGCTAATTTTTGCGGAACAATGGTCCACTTGGTGATCTCCAGGCCCAGGTACTTCCAGGGCGGCATCTGCTGAATTTTGTCCCTCTGGAGCTCGAAACCTGCAACAGTTAACGAATCTGTTACCAGTCCAAGCACATGGGTGAGTAAATCATCATTGGGGG
>NW_005057754.1:0-2262 GCF_000277835.1 Geospiza fortis
TTTTTGTGGCAGTAAAATCAACCATTGCTGTTTAAACATTTCAGTCGTACATATTTGTGTTGATACTTGGAATGCTAATGTAGCTAGTTACAGGAAAATTACGTTGCTGTTGGATTGTTTATATTTGGTCCCAAAGAGCATGCCATTGTGTTCTGCAGCATATCTTCTGTTAGTTCTGTTTCTCCACAGAGAAACTTTAATTGTGGAGATTTCTTTTGAGGGGAAAAACCAAACAGAAGACAAACAAAACCCCAGAACTTGATTTGCTTATTATGACCTTGAAGAATTAAAATAAGTAGAATTTCCATGCATATCCTTGTATATCTAACTGATATATTTAAAGATGGTATATGTTTAAGAAAAACTAAATTATGTTCATATAATACTTAACTATGCAATTGAAAGTGTTCTGTTAAATAACCTGTGAACTTCAGTTGTGTAGGCAACTACTTTATGCAGTAGCTCATACAGACTACCATGTGCCCAGGTGGTTTGAACCCTTAAAACCAGAAGTTTTTGAGTTTTGGCTTCTCAAAGTTAGACACTTTGCCAAAAGTTACTCTAACTTTTTACAGTCTTAGCTCAAAAACAGCTGTTACAATCCCTGAACCAGAACAGAGAATAAGTTTCTCACCTAATGTGCGAGAATCTTAATTCCTGATCTAGTAGCAGGGATCACAAGTAAAATGGACCCTTTTAGCTTCAGTTGTGAAACTGCATTTCTGATATTAACAAAAGCAGTAAACCAGGTGCAGTCAAAGTTGATTGTCTGAAAATAGTCAGGACGAAATTCTCTTTAAACACCAGCTTACAGTTGCTAATATTTTCTGTGCTTGTCTGAAAACTTGGTATTAGCAGCTGTTTGTTGTAAAACTGGAGAATGAGTAACAAAAGCACTTGGAACAGCATAACTGAGAGGAACACTGTGTCTGTATTACTAAGCTTATGAAATCCTGTTGAATTTATACAAAACCATCCACTGCCTGTGGCAATACCAGGACTTAGGTAACTTCCTTATTTTATAGCTGTCGCGAAAGTACAGCTAATTGGCTTCTCAGACAATTAACTGTTTTATCAGTCTTGCTTCCTGTTGAATTGCCACACCCATGTCCAGCATCTCTTCCATGCCACTGAATATTGAAAATACAGCACTTAACTCTGTGGACTGCTCTGGACAGACAGCTGCTGTAGTGGTAGAATGATCACACTATTGTTTCATTCTTGTAAATGACAAGTTTGTGTTTACTTGCCAGAAAATTGTCAAAATGAGTCAGGATTGCTTTAGCTATTAAATGGAAAATTAAGTTGTTCTTTTCTTTAGATTCTGCCAAAAACCAATCGTCTGTTCTGGATTCAGCCAGTGAAAGACACTTTTCCTGCTCTTCATGATATGAATAATCTCACCTGAGATTTGGCTAGCCTTAAGGTTTAACCAAATCCACTCTAAAAATAGTGGGGGAGCTGCATTCAGTTAGTTTTTCCTTTTGGCATAAGATTCTGTTGTTGTTGTTGAAACTACACCTTCTGAAAACTTAGGAGCTGTAATCATACTTTAGGTTTTCCTGGCATCGTTCAGATGTGTTTCAAGCCATAATCATCCCTTAAAACTTCACTATATAACAGGGTTTTCTTGAAAGTAGCCTTGTGTTAACTGTAAGTACAACTCTGTCGGTACTTCCAGCTTTTGCAGACAATGATGAAGGCTCTAATTTTTCCTGTTTGGCAATGGAAATTTTGGCCTGTAATGAAATTCGTCTGCAAAGGCTTCTCTGGAAGTGCTGGATTTTTCCTTCAAATGATGCAGCACATTAATTTATTTTTCTTATTCTATTTTGGGATGACTTGCATCTTCATAATTAAAGCAAGAGAAAGCCATGAGACGCAGGAATCTCTATTGTAAGTATAATACTTTTTTCTTCCAGCCTCCTAGGATAGATATTGCTTGGGGATTTACTGTTTTGTTGCTTTTCTAATAGTTCAGGTATTTGCATTTGCCAGTTGATATGTCTCTAACTGTGTTTCTCTTTATATGCTGAACATTCTTCTTTGTCTAGTGAACTGCTGACAAAGAATTGTTTTAGAATATGAAACCTTACTTATGCCTTTTCACATACAAATATTTATGTGTCTGTCTAGTGGAGGGATGTATAGTCAGTGTTTTAGTTTCTCACCTTCTCAGGCTAAATTGTCTCCTACTTGTCTGTCAGCTTGATGCACTCACTGCTGAGTTTCAAGCAGAATGCTGAGAAGCTAAATCAGCAG
>NW_005057755.1:0-2261 GCF_000277835.1 Geospiza fortis
TTTTCTTTCATCCATACTATGCATTAAGAAGGTCATCATGGAAGGCAAACAGAAGTATATAATCCTGAGAAATTTCCACAAGATTAAATATGTATTTCTTTGCTACCACAGGAGCAATCTGTCTGGCAGCATTGCATCACATTCATCTCATAAATACATTTGAATACTGTATGACTAAACAGCTGCCAGTAGAAAGCAATGGTTGAATGAATGGATGTTATTAGGTAACCTGAATGTCTTTGTACCTGCACTGCCCCAATAGAGTATTGAAGGGCAGAGTGAACTGGCGCTTTCCCGATGAACTCAAAGGGCCTACAGCTCAGGGAGAAATGTTGAGAGCTTGCTTATTCAGTACATCTAGTCGTTTACTTTCTGCACATGAAGCTTAACATGCTATTCAAAAGATATAATTTATGTTTCCAAGACAGCTCCAGGCACTGCCTTGTTTGGAGTTGCTTACCGAGCAACTATGTTTCTCCAAACAAACTTATGTGCAGAAGGGTAAAGGGCAGTAAAGGTAATTATTGGAAGGAAATCTCTCCCTAGGCCAGAAAAGAATAACTAAATTTGTGTGTGTTAAATCACACAGGGAACCGGACACTGAAATAGTTGAGTGCAAGTGATAGCAAGACCTATCCACAATCTTCTTGAAAAGAAATCAAGGCAGGGATAATATAAAGTGGGATTGTGTAGGCAACACAAAGGCAATATTCCCAAACTTTATTCACAGTTCTTTGCATAAATGTTCACATTTTCCCTTACACACACACACACTTCCCACAGCAGAGAAAACCTACAGTAACCCAGTAATTAAATGAGTGTGCTGAAACCTAAAGCAGTTAAACTGCATTCTGCAATCCTGGATCCAATACAGTTTACTTACTGCTCATTAATCTCTCCACAGATGTTATTTCTGTAACAGCTAAAAAACCTTAAAATATGACCAAGATTTTCAATGTTTAAGATGCCTCTTGTGCTTCATTCACCACCTTGTCTAAATGCATGCAACATATGTCAATAAGTGTGCTGAGTTTCCAGCCCAGTCCTTCCCCAAAAGCCTTGGACTACTCTGTGAAAACTGAATGAAAGCTATTTGCAGTGAAAAGCTGCTAAAGAAAAGCTGTAACAGATTCTCCTCCTTCCAAGGAGGTTGCACACCTGGAGAAAAGAGCCCTTCCAAGGCATCTGCAGTGCACTGCTGCTGCTGAGAGGATGGCAGCACAACAGGGCCTGTTTGTGCTTTTACCTGCACGTGCAGTGAGGCTCCTTGGGTGATTGCACGTATTCTCTGAAATTATGCCATGGGTTAACTGCTTTTAAAATACAAAGCAAATAGGGAGCAATATCCCGTATTTCTAGCACCCTGTACACTTCAGAAACACCTAAACCAAAGGCTGACTCTTTCATAGAGACAGGTTAAGAAGTGATCCCATTTAAGGCTACGCTTGTATGTTTGAGCTCCCAAAGGAGTTAAGCAACTTCTATAACAATGACAGATCTTAAGGCTTTCCCAACAGTTCTGCAAATATGAATTGTTAAGATATCTGCTGTCAGCCTCAAAAGAAGCATCTGCTAGCACTGCTCTGCAGCAGGAACCTGCCTCCTTTACCAAACTTTAAAATTTTGCAAGTCACTCACTCTAAACTCTTTTAGCAAAGCCCTCAGATTAGGTTGCCAAACCAGATGTCCACACACTCCTGCAGATTTCCACTGATATACAGCAGAGCTAAACAGAACTCACCACTACCGCACATCAGGCTTCTACTTCAACACAAACATGAGCAAGGCTCAAATCCCAAGGGAGGCTGCTACTACTCAATGGTTTTTCTTTCTTTAAATTAGAGATGCAAAAAACTTGTAAGGCTGAAAATGGTCATATGCAAAACTACCTCTACACTTCGCCTGTTGATTCACACTGAGATTCAGAAGTTCTCTTAAGAAACTACTTTTCAATTTGATAGTTCAAGAAAGGCACCAACAAGTAAAACTTATTCAGTACATGGGATGACAGTAGGCACTGTGTAATTCTTGTTCTCTTTCTCAGTAACAGCACAATGCAACTAATGTATCCTCTTTCGAAAGAGGTGGATTTTTCTGAAAGAGGTACATGCTTCATAAACACTGTAGAATCCTCAGTTGCTCCAGTAACTCTAAAGTGTATCTCCTGATGGGCACTTGCAGGCCAGAGATGAAACACAAACTGCCTATTCCCACTGAAGATGCCAAAGGACAAACTGGTGGGAAAGTCAATTTGCACAGTG
>NW_005057756.1:0-2261 GCF_000277835.1 Geospiza fortis
GGCACAACACCCCGATTTTGGCAGTGCAGAAAACAGATGTTAACTACAAGCTAGTGCAAGATTTAAGGGCTGTGAATCAGAGGACTAAGACACTGTTCCCCACACTCTGCTAAATAACATCTCTCCCAAGGACATGTGGTACAGTGTGATTGACTTGAAGGATGCTTTCTGGACTTGTCCATTAGCCAAGGACAGCAGAGATTACTTCGCATTTCAATGGGAAGACCCAGAAACTAAGAGAAAGCAACAACTCAGATGGACATCGTTGTCTCAGGGCTTCATAGATTCCCCGAACCTGTTTGGGCAAGCCCTCAAACAAGTGCTGAGTCACTTTGTACCAGCAGAAGGAACAAAACTGTTACAATATGTAGACGATTTGTTGATTGTGGGCCCGGGAGAGGAGGATGTAAGGACGAGCACCATTGAGCTTTTAAATTTTCTGGGGGAAAAAGGATTAAAGGTGTCGAAGTCAAAGTTGCAGTTCACACAACCCAAGGTCAGATATTTGGGACATTGGTTAACTAAAGGGAAGAAGAAATTAGATCTTGAAAGGGTGGCAGGGATTATCACCCTGCCGCCCCCACGGACAAAGAGAGAGGTGAGACAGTTACTGGGGTTGTTGGCATATTGCCAGCAATAGATCGAAGGATACCGTGAAAAGGTGAAGTTTTTGTATTAGAAACTCACCACGGACAGAATCAAATGGACAGAAAAGGATGAGGATGAATTTAGGGGAGTCAAGGAAGCACTCGTGACAGCACCAGTGCTGAACCTCCCTGATGTGAAACAGCCATTTCAGCTGTTTGTGGATGTGAGCAGTCACACAGCCCACGGTGTGCTGACACAGGACTGGCCTGGGGCCAGGAAACTGGTCGGTTACTTGTCTAGGCTTTTGGACCCTGTAAGCAGGGGTTGGCCCATGTGCTTGCAAGCTATTGTAGCTGTTGGCATTGTTGTGGAAGAGGCAGATGAAGTAACTTTTGGAGAACCATTGGTAGTATTTGCGCCGCACAACGTGCGGGGTATACTACAACAAAAGGCAGATAAATGGCTCACAGACGCTAGGTTGTTAAAATATGAAGCCATCTTGATTCACTCGCCAGATTTGGAGTTGAGAACAACTACAGTGCAAAATCCAGCTCAGTTTTTATTCGGGGAAGCCTCGGAAAAGCTTGTTCATGACTGTGTGGAAGCGGTAGAATTACAGACCAAGATAAGGCCAGATTTGGAAGAAGAGGAATTAGACAAAGGGGAAAAATGGTTTCTGAACGGTTCAAGCAGGGTGATCGAAGGGAAAAGGAAATCAGGATACGCAGCTGTGGACAGGACAACAGGAAAGGTGTTAGAAGCAGGTCCTTTGAATGCAGGATGGTCAGCACAGGCTTGCGAATTGTACGCAGTTCTGAAAGCTTTGAAAGGACTGAAAGGAAGAAAGGGAACAATTTTCAGAGATTCTAGGTATGCCTTCGGGGTGGTTCACACATTTGGGAAAATTTGGGAAGAAAGGGGGTTGATCAACACACGGGGACGGGGACTGACGCACGGGGAATTGATCCGGCAAATTCTGAAAGCGATAAGGGAGCCAGAGGAAATTTCGTTTCTCCATGTGAAGGAACATCAGGCAGGGATGCAGTTCCGGACCCAGGGAAACAACTTGGTGGATCAGGAGGCCAAAATCTCAGCATTGGTGACGGTAAGTAGCCCGGAGATTGAAGGGATCAAAGTCCCAGACAACCCTCCTCAACCCTCCCCAAAAATGATTGAAAGTTATGAGAAGACTGGGGGAAAATTGGAGGAAGATAAGTGGAAACTACCGGATGGGAGAGAACTAGTCTCTAAAGGTTTTACCAGGAGAATTTTGAGGAGACTGCACCAGCGAACACACTGGGGGGCTCAGGCCCTGGCTGAAAAGTTGCTGAAATTTTTCGGGTGCAGAGGAATTTATGAATTGGCCAATCAAGAGGTACAGGGATGCCTGATTTGCCAGAAAATTAACAGAACTAAGGCGAGACAGGCAATCCTGGGGAGTCACCCCATTGCATACCAACCTTTTGAGAGAATTCAAGCTGATTTTAGATTTTACTGAACTGCCCAGGGTGGGAAGGTACAAATTTGTGCTTGTGATAGTTGACAAATTGACTCACTGGGTGGAAGCTTTTCCGAGCCCAAGGGCGATGGCTCAAACAGTGTCCAGAAAACTATTGGAGGAGATTGTGTCCCAATATGGGGTGGTAAATTACATAGATTCGGACCAGGGAACT
>NW_005057757.1:0-2260 GCF_000277835.1 Geospiza fortis
TTTAAGTACAACACAGTTACATGCAAGGAAGTGCCCTTTGCATGATCTGTTACTTCTTAAATATAGGCCATAAAAACAGGGCTTGAGAAGTTTTATCCCAGCATTGGTCTGATGCTGATGTATGAATCTTGCTGACTGTGTGATGCTCCACCTGGAAGTCAAGCAAAACAAATCCACACTTGCAGTATTCACCTGCCTTTTGGAGATTAAAGACCTGTGCTGCTCTCCTGCAGCGCCATTAAATGAACAATGGTTAAACAAAAGAGCTTGTGACAGTCCTTGCAGTGGTTTAGTGCTTGTTCTTTTATATCCTGCTTTAATTACTTGGAATTCTTCCTGTGCAATGAGGGCTGAGGAGGATCCTTGTAGCTGTATTCTGAAATTACCAGATCAGGTTTTTAACAGGGAATGTAGTGATCAGGCAAATTCAGAAGCACATTTGGCTTCTTGTCTTTTGTCTGCATCCCCTGTGACAATCTGGTTCTCCCATCCAGCTGAGTGTGATAACCCCAATGGGAGATTTCAGGCAAGAGGAACAGACTTATTCCAGTATCAGAACTCTTTCAGTGCTTTTTCTGAGCAAGTGTGCTAAGTGACTGAGCTGAGAAATTCAGAGCCTCTTGATAGTAAAGAAAAGCTTTGGCCATTCTTCTTAATATCCTGTTATTTCAAGTTATGTGAGCAAACTTTTGTGTACCTTTGTAGGGAGTGATAGCAATAATCTTTGCCTAGCAAATCAAGATTATGTGATGCTTTTATCTTCAGCCCTAAGCTTTGCAGGAATCAGCTGGCTGTTTGAACCTGATTTTTAGCTTGTGGTAAAAGCCACAAGCCCAAAGTAAATTAAGTTCTTTATCACCTTTGAAAAGAAATGAATGGAGAGAGGCTCACAGTCCTTTTCACACGGTGTGGGCAAAGTGTTACGTGCTTACTAATGCTTTCATCTTTAGGGCTGTAAAATTGTTTTCTTTTGAAAAGTGGAAGTGGAGTGCTTAAAATTATGGCAGTTTGTTCTATGCAATCTATTCTTCAACCGCTTACTCTGATAGATTCATTTACTAGTTTTAACGCATGTAAGCAAAATTTTGCTCTACAACTGCAAAGAGTTTCTTTATTCATCAATTTGGAATGTTGTGTAAGATTTTTGTGTTCTTTGTAGGCATTGCTTTGGGGCAAGGACAACGAAAGATCTTTTCCTCTTGTTTTTTCCTTCCTTGTTTGAGAGTAGTAATGTAATCTACTGCTATTTTCATGCAGTTCATTTGTGATCTGCAATATCAAAGCAAGGTTTTGATGGATGAGTGAAGTAAATTGCAGTCTTAAGGAAGACAGCTCTATTGTTATCAAGCTAAAACTTTCCCTCTTCATTGTTTTTCTGACACAATATGGACACTCTTAGAAAACGAAATTTTAAATTGGCTGTGTTGCACTTAGTGTTTTTTAAAACATAATAGGATGTCTCAGAACAGTGCATTTTTAAAAAAAACTTTAAAAATATCTATTTGAAAAGTGACTTAAACAGTATATAAACCTGCAGAATTTGATTGGAGGCCCTTTCTTCCAGACATTTAACACTTATGTAGTCTTCTGAACATTGCCCAAGTGTTTAGTGTGCTTAACAAGAAAAGGATTCATGAAGAGGTTTCCATATGTAATATGTACCAAATCCTTCATTTCTAGAAGACAGCCTGGGTTCTTTGGTGAGTGTGGGCAGCTGTATTTACCTTTCTACTATTCCTTTCTTATCTCTCTAGTAGTTTTGGTGGAAAGCTGAACCTGGGGACAGCTGTCACAGGGAATGGCTTTTTGAGAAGTAGCTTATGCCACTGGGCTGACCTCAAAGGTGTGTGTAGGCAGGGTGCTGGAGCTGATCAGATACTGTGCTAGGAGTAGGTGTGCCCTTCAGCTGGGGAGCTTTTGATTTAGATATTATCACAGCTACAAGATTTGTGTACTGTAACTCAAGAAGACACATTAAGAATTTGTAATTATTTTTGCCAATAAAAGGAGACTGTGCATTGAGGGAAAAGGGGAAGGGTAGGGAAGTGGCACATTCCTTGCCTGGTAAGCATTGTCTGTATATTGTGGGGAAAGAGACATATAAAACACAGAAATTGCTTGTAACATGACTGAGAGTACTTTTGCTTCTGACTTCAATGCCTTTCCTTACCTAGTGTCCCAAGTGAAAGAATGTTCTTGTTTAGTTGCAGCTCACTGAGA
This sequence comes from Geospiza fortis, assembly GCF_000277835.1. Taxonomy (NCBI): domain Eukaryota; kingdom Metazoa; phylum Chordata; class Aves; order Passeriformes; family Thraupidae; genus Geospiza; species Geospiza fortis. The sequence continues at coordinate 2,221 of NW_005057757.1, forward strand.
ATGATTGGTGAGAGGTGTGTGTGTGTGTTTGTGTTTGTGT
>NW_005057758.1:0-2259 GCF_000277835.1 Geospiza fortis
ACCCTAAGAATTCTGTGATTCTGTGAACTTCAAGAAGAAGAAGGGAATATTGCAAAGAAAAGCATATTACAATTTTTTTAACTTCTTCAGGCTGTGTTATTAGTATGTGCAGTATGCTCACAGCCTCTCTCCTGAAGTCCATCACTTCTGGTTCTTCAAATAAGAGTGCGCTTGAGAAGGAGAGGTGGATGCTTTGCTGCCTTTACTGTCGCTGCAGTCGCAGGAGGCTTGAAGTACAATACTGAGGAAACTCATATGGTAAAATTTACCTGAGAGCTTGCATACAGATAATCTCAGTGTAAATGTACAAACAGGTAAGCCATTTTAAAGACCATTTCCAGGAAAGTAACTTGTCTCTGTTGATCATTCTGCTAGTCTTTGAGTTCTAGCTCAGAAGCAATGGTTAGGTTCTTAATGATGTCTTCCTTCGAAATCATGTGTTGCTGCAGCCATTTTTGCAGTTTCATGTAGCCAGATGTGTTTTGTTGTTTCTTCTTCCAATGATGTTGCATTCAGCAGCTGAAAATACTTTTAAATTGTTTTTAAAAGAAATAATTTATGCTAAGGCAGTATATTTTTGATACCCTTTAAATTAAGAACAGATGTTTTCTTTAGACCATTTGAAACCTGGATGAAGTTAAAGAAACTTATTTGTGGTTCAACTGATAAATGTTTAGATATCACTGTTTTTCACATCATGCTGCTCATTTGTAGAAGCTGAATGACAGCTTGAGGATTTTTTTCATCCAGTGGATCTTCTCTGTTGGGAATAATTATCTTGGTATTTCTGTGTTGCACTTTCTGTGTATTTAGTGTTATTGTATGGAGAAAGACAATTCCAGCACTCATCTTGCTGACTTGCTTACTTCACCCCTCTGTTTTAGCTAATGCAAAATTCTTCCTGCTGTCATGTGGTCCGAGTCACTGGCACTCAGTTCTCCCTCTATCCCCACAGTTCCATTTCCTACTCCATGTCAGAAAGCCACTTGGAAAGCTGGAGGCAGTTGCTTTGGTTTAGTTGATTTGAAAAGGGTCTTTTTTTCTGAAATTTCTCAAGGTTTTCTTGCTTTTTGTACAGCCTGGCTCTTTACTGGAGACTTTACTGAGAAATGTTACCCAGCAGTGGATCTCCCCTTCCTTGAATTCCTACCATGATTGTGGATGAAGGGAGAAGAATTCTCACAGACCTCTCTTGACATGAGCTGCCTAACTTGTGCACCCCTGCACACAGAATACTTCACACGAGGTTGTTTTGCTTTTGCTTTGTCCTCTTACTCCTCCAGGTTTACAGGGTGAAACATCTCTGTTGTGTGCTTGAAGTTTGCAGAATAAAACATCTCTATTGGTATGGACTGTGACTCCAGTATCCTTAATGTTCAAAGCCTCTGCAAGAATTTTACACATTAAGCAGTTCTAAAGTGTACAGTAAAATACAGCAAACTGTAATGCTCTGTTTCTTCTGTATAATTTTCTGTTCAAAATAAGTTGTGATTGCAAGATTCATGGGGTGACTTACAGAAGTAGACCTCTGTATTGTTTATGATACCATCCTGGAAAATATCTGAACTCAAGCTAGATGAAATTCCTAGATAAAATTTCATTTCCAATGAAATTGCTTCAGTGGAAAAGGAAGGAGAGAGAAGACTAAAGACCATTTGGTGTTATCTGGGGTGAAAGGATCATTACCATGTTATCCCTATTTTAACTGTAAAAAGATAGACAGCTGTTCTGGTTGGAATTCTTAAAATCTGTGCTTTAAAGAATTCTTTGTTTACAACAGCCCTTAGGGAAACCAAAAGAACAGAGGTAAAAATAGAATCAAATCAAAAGACCAGTGATGTCACTTTGAAGCTCATCAACTTCAATATATACCAACATGTTTCCTTCAGTGTCCATCTGTTAGACATGATTACTAAGGCAGCTACACCCTGGGATAAATATAAAACTTATGAGAAACTCAAATATTTATAGATCTGGGTTGGTTTGAATTTCTCATTTAGAGGTTCATACAGTCCTGAGTTATGACAATTCTTACACATAGTGACTGAGCTCCTGAAGATTCATATTTGATCAGGAAGCAAAGAGATTTAGAAGAAATTTGAATTTTTTTTTCTGCACTCTTGAAGGTTTTAGTTGCAGCCACATGCCTTATCTAAGTGATACTGGAAAAATTAGCTGGTCTGCTCAAGGCAAGGACATACTTCTGAAAAAGCAGTGGTGTTTAAGGAGCTTCCAAGACTAGCTCTGAGTGACTGATTC
>NW_005057759.1:0-2258 GCF_000277835.1 Geospiza fortis
AAAAAAAATCTGCTCTTGTTTTGAAGAAAACTGCAATAAATACACAAGCAAAAGGCTATTCACATAGATGTCTAAGAGTGTCCTTTGCCTAGACGCTCCAAATTTGAGAAGGAAAAGACAGATGGTCCTCACCTGTGTGGGTAGAACTCTTGTTTTAGCATGAAATAAAAGGGCTGCCCTCAGAAGAGAGAGCAATGGAGAGCACTTCAAAAGCCCAGCACAGACCAGGTGCAAAAGTGGCTATTTGCACTTTCCACAGATCCACTGAGAAATTTGCTGCCATTCTACACCTTGTTCAGCCTAACTGTGGTCCTTGACACCAGGAGCCTGGTGACATGCCCTGGTGGAGCTTAAGTGACTGAGCAGGGACACAGGGCAGAAGGAAAGTATTTTATCACAAGGTTTGGAAACCTCTCAAACCAAGAACATTTCGAGTGTCAAACACAGAAATTTTACAGCAAGCACCAAGAGGAAAGGAAGGTCAAACTCAAATGGAAGGGACTGGCACCAAAACTCTGGCTACCTCTGCTGCCAGAATTCTGGATGAATAGGCTCTACTTTAACCTTTCCAGAAGCTGTACTGCCAATAAACAGCAGCAGGAAATGCACAAACTGGCCATTTTGATACAGTTCCCTTGCACAGTAGAGAACTTTGTGTACTCTGTCAAGAGCAACAAAGAGCTGGAGGGAGTCTGCGTAGGATTTTCTTCAATAACATTTTGACATTCTTTAGGAAATCGAGCTGATGAGTGGAAATTCCCTGCTTGAATGAGGGCAAGACATATGCAGCACTCTGCTATTCCATTCTCTCTTACTCTTGCCTCACATGCTGATGATGTTAGTTTACCCAGCTTTTTAAAAGACAAACCCCATTCCCTTGCCTTCATTCTTGTGCAGGACCAAGGGAGAGCAGCACAAGACTGAGGGACAAGGTGCACAACAAGAAGCAGGCAGGTTCAGGAGAAGGGCAGTGCGTCAGAATCACTAATTTTCTTCCTAACATTAACATTCTGTATGTAAACTGGTCATTTTAGGTGATGGAAGAATTTGTTGATTAAGAAAAAGGGTTTTCAAAGTTTTCTCAAACACTCATTATATGGTTAATTCAAACCCAAGACATGGACACAAACATCTGACTTGCCCAGTCATCCAAACTACCCTATCCACTTAAGCTTGCCTTGTTCTCATTAATTTGCTCTGATTTCTTAGGAACATCACTGGATTTTGTGCTCACACTTTTGCTGTGATAGCAAGTTATCCCTGAAATATTCACATAATTATATATCTACTGCAAACAGATTCTCCATGTCCCAAGTCTTGTTCTAGAAGATTAGCAACTGTTTTAGGACTGCTTATATTAACAAGTAAATAATGAGCATTAGCAAAAGCAGTGGCACACATGCTCTGATTTCTATTCTGATACTACTTTGTCCTTATTAAAGCAATTGAAACATTGGTGTGTTCTTATTCTTTAAAATTATTTTAGTTTTTTTGAGGACTCAAGTACCAAAGTAGTTTTCTAGCTCACAAATTTTTGTTCTTTGTTCAGTGGGTTGTTTTTTCCTTACTCCAAGTTTACATTGCTTGGTCTCCTGATCATTCCAGAAGAAACTGACACGGATAAAAATGAAATGCAGAGCCCTTGGAAAGGTGCTGCATCTTGGCTGGAACACTTTGCTGACGTAATAGTGATTCCAATAAACAAACAGGCATATTCATTCATATTCAAATCAATACCAGAGTGGGAAATTGAGAGGTGCCATTATGCTCTAGAACCATTAGAACCATTGGTCTCTTGATTTAACTGTTTGCCCACAGCCGCTGAGGGTGTTCACAGCTCTGGTGCTGTGGTAAAACACAGTTCACTGTGTTCACTCTTAATTACAGCAGCCAGCATGAAAGCTTCAGTGGTTTAGTGAGATCTTGTGGGGTTTTGCAGTTTTGGAGAGGTTTCTTTTTAATACATTTTTGGTCAAAGTGACAAGAATTTACTTAAGCTTTATACATAAGCAAAGCTCCCGGACACAGCATAACTGGGTCATTACCTCTCTGTAAAGATTTATGTATACTCTTAATTTTAACTTTAGATTGCCAATTATAACAGGGCAAATGTATCTTATTAAGTGCCTATGTAGATCATTTTAACATCAGCAGCACTATTTACTGTAAGGATCTTTGAAACTCTTTTATTTACCACGAGTAACAAGTCAAATCTATCACAAAGGGAAACTCTGGAAAGCAGAGTGAAATAAAAAAAA
>NW_005057760.1:0-729 GCF_000277835.1 Geospiza fortis
AGGTGGCACCAAATGGCATTAAAGTGACAAAAGTGGCACCAAAGTGACAGAAAGTGGCACCAAATGGCACCAGGTGGCACCAAAGTGACAAAAGTGGCACCGAGTGGCACTGGGGGGTGCCAAGTGGCACTAGGGTGGCACTGAGTGGCACCAAGGTGACAAAAGTGGCACCAGGTGGCACCAAAGGGACGCCCGGGTGGCCCTGCAGTGACCCCGAGTGACAATGCAGTGACACCAGAGTGGCACCGGGGTGACACCAACCGCCCAACCCCAACAGTGTCCCCAAGGTGTCCCCAATGTCCCCAAGGTGTCCCCGGTGTCACCCACAGGTGCCTCAGTGTCCCCAGTGTCCCCATTAATGTCCCCAATGTCCCCAATGTCCCCAAGGTGTCCCCAAGGTGTCCCTGATGTCACCCACAGGTGCCTCAGTGTCCCCAATGTCCCCATTAATGTCCCCAATGTCCCCAATGTCCCCAGTGTCCCCGATGTCACCCACAGGTGCCGCAGTGTCCCCAGTGTCCCCATTAATGTCCCCAATGTCCCCAATGTCCCCAATGTCCCCAGTGTCCCCAAGGTGTCCCTGATGTCACCCACAGGTGCCTCAGTGTCCCCAATGTCCCCAGTGTCCCCGATGTCACCCACAGGTGCCTCAGTGTCCCCAAGGTGTCCCCAATGTCCCCAGTGTCCCCAAGGTGTCCCCAATGTCCCCAATGTCCCCAATGTGTCCCC
>NW_005057760.1:1602-2257 GCF_000277835.1 Geospiza fortis
TTGGGGACATTGGGGACATTTGGGGGATTCAGGGCATTGAGAGGATTTGGGGACACTGGGGACATCCATGGGGACATTTGGGGACATTTGGGGACATTGGGGATGTTGGGGACATTAATGGGGACACTGGGGAAATTGGGGGGATTTGGGGACAGCTGGGGATGATGGGGGATTTGGGGACATTTTGGGACATTTGGGGACATTGATGGGATTGGGGACACTGGGGACATTTGGGGACCTTGGGGACAATTTAGAGGATTGGGGACAGTGAGGGGATTTGGGGGATTTGGGGACATTGAGGGGATTTGGGGACATTTTGGGGACACTGGGGACATCAGGGGCATTGGGGACATTGAGGGGATTTAGGGGACCTTGAGGACATTGGGGGATTTGGGGACACTGGGGGATGTGTTGACATTGGGGACACTGGGGACATTTTGGGGACATTTGGGACATTTTGGGGACATTTTGGGGACATTGGGGACATTGGGGACATTTTGGGGACATTGGGGACATTTTGGGGACATTTTGGGGACATTGGGGCCATTTTGGGGTCACTCACAGGAACTGGAGCCCCCGGAGGCCCCGGAGAGCTTCAGGTGAGAGCGAGCTGAGCTGGGAATCCTCGATGAACCTGGGACCAGTACGGACCAGT
>NW_005057761.1:0-2257 GCF_000277835.1 Geospiza fortis
CCCAACCCAAACAACAAACCAAACCAAACAAACCCCCCCAGCCAAATCCTAAACCAACAGAATGGAAGTGACATTCAGTTTGAAAAGAGGGAGAGGACCTGGACATTTGAAATGTTGTAAACCATGAGAATGCTGCAACTTTAATTTTTCTGATTTGAGGGGTTTCAGACTCAGTGCATTTAGATCATTAAAATTAACAGGAATATTCACTCCTCAGTAGGAGAATTCAACTTAGGAATGTCATAGTGTTTTCTAAATTCTTTGTTGGTCATACAGACCAACGTTCCAAATCCAGATATATGACTAATTCTGATGCAGGGAATAACCAAAGATCACTCTTATTTTTGTCATCCACAGATAAATGTGAAAATATTGCCCTAGTGAGCTGTCTGTTTTGCTGTATTTACTCAGCTTCCTCCTAATTTTAGTTGTATTCTGTATCCATGACCAGTGACTACTGCTAAAGTCAACATCAAGATTTACAGAGCTGCAAAATACTACTCTGAGGGCTAAGACTTTGAGACATAATGAGTCTCAGTAGACATCCTAATAGAGATTATTAAGTGCTTTATTACACACAGTAATTATTGTTGTCATGCAGAACATCTCAGCTTGTGACATAAAAGAGGTACTTTTTCAGACTAATATTAAGGAAAATTAGTTGAAATTTGAGATCTAAAAGAAAACCATTCTTAAAAATTATCAGAGTAGGTTGTGAGCTTTCCTAGCACCTCTTATTTTTCACTGATATGAATGAAATTCTGGAATAATACAACTGACTGATGAAGAACAAAGGTTTTTTTCTGTTAGAGAAGGAAGTGAAAGAGAAGTGGAAGTGGCAAATGAACATAAACTTAGGTGAAATAAGTGTCAAACTTGTTGTGTCTTAGTGCTGTTGGAAGTTGGGACTCTTTTGGTCTTAGTAAGTTATTGTTAAAGGTATAAACAGGCTTTGGTAGAGTGGAGTAATGGTCTCAAAGAACCACTGGAGTTCAGAAATTAGAATCTCTCTCAAAGGAGGTGAGAAAGGAGAGAGATGGATAATATATAGGAAACAGGGTTCTGTTGTACTTCAGGAAGGGTGAAATATAGGTGAAACACAGGTAATACTTATGGCTGATTTACTGATTAGTTACTAGCTTGTGACCTGTGTGTTAATAGTATTAACTACAAGTAAAGCTATTAGTTAATAGTATGTGACCCATGTGTGGCCACAGTGAGATTGTTACAGTCTTCCAGTGTCTGCTGTTTCAAAAGGATTTTTTGAAATATAATTGAAGTGAGAGTAAATGTTTTTTGAGGACTTGAGGATCTGGTGTTGAAACAAGACTTAAGTATCTCAGTTTATTTTATCAGCAATTAGAATCAAGAGGTGACAGGTTTACAGTGGAGAAGCTCTTTCAAGGAGAGAGAGTAATGAGGTCTAGACAAGTGTGTGACATGATCTTATAGCTGGAAGCTAAAATTACACTGGTGGAGACAGCGAATAAAGCACAGATTTTGAACTAGGAGCAGTGGTGACAACACAACAAAAACCCCACAAATTTCTTCCCCATCCTTCTGATGTTCATATCACCTTTTTGGAATGTGTACTTCAAGTACAATATACTGATTCCAGTACAAGACTAGGTAGATGAGCATTAGTCACTTTTAAAATACAGAGAGGCATACTGGGTCAATTAATTACTGCTTTTTGTGGCTTACAGCTCTGTGGATCAATTATGCCCACTCCTTTCAATCACAAACTATTCAGAGACCAGGATCATTCTGTATTATTTGTTCAGATGTGGTATCTTTCTTCTGTGTCATGAATATAGGTTATAAAAGTGATAGATATTCTCCTTGTTCCTTTAGCATTCAGGTCCATCTCCCATCAGCTCAGAGTTTAGGACTGAGATTACAGGTGCTGCTTTGTCATGCAGTCTATGGCTTTCATCACCATCTTATCATTTAAATGTAGGATTTCAGTTTCTGATGTGGATGTTATCACAGGATTTGGACATAATGCCCCCATTGTTGCCATGCAGATGTAGGCAGCATGTTAAACAGTGCTTAACTGAGTGTGGTCTTTCTCATGGCTCATGCAATTGCTGTCACCTAAATTCTAAACTTCCAGACCTTGGGCACTAACCTTGAGGCACCATTGTCCTGTGGTTAATGACTATAACGTGATGATTTCTGGAATGAAATGACCGGTCACATTCTGTACAATACAAACTCATTTCAATATTACAATTTTTGTTAGAGGGGTAAAAAA
>NW_005057762.1:0-2257 GCF_000277835.1 Geospiza fortis
GCAAACGCTTGTAGCCCAAAAAGCACTGGCCATCAATGAGCCATACCCGCACATAAAGGACAAGAATTGTCACACACATTATGTGAAAATGTTCTGCCGACCACACCAGGGTGTCATCAGCTACTCAGATATGTCAACACCTCTGGGTAAGAGCTTTTTTTACAGTAATGACACCTTCCTGACAGGAGGTGCTGAAGAAGATCTTGTGAGCATGTGAATATTTGCACTGGCCATCATTCTGGGGCAGACAGCAATTCTGGACCAGAGTGCTTCTCCTGTTGAGAAACATCAGAAGCTCATACCCTCTTATGAGTTGTATAAACATTCCCTTACTTGGGTTTTATTTCATGAGATGAGATATCACTCAGCATAAAGATACTGTACCTGCAAAATTTGTTTTAGCACCACATCATACATATTTCTGGGGTTTTCCTCTGGACTATGCTAGTCTTGCCTGCTGAATACCCATTACCAGCTAATGTGCTTGTTGACTTTCAGCAGAAAGGAACCCATTTCATATACTGGACTGCTGATGTAAAACCAAAGCAGCAGAAGATGGGAAATTGCTTTAAAAAATACACTAGTGATCTGAACTAGAATGTCACTATGAACACACACACAAAGCATCAAGATGTGTCTAGAAGACAGGCATTGAATATATTGTTGCAGAAAGTCCATAACAGTCTGGAGAACATCTCCCCCAGCTGCTCTCTTCATTGTATTTTTCGTCAATATTGACTGCAAGAGTGTCTGAAATCAAAGCGCTGACAAAAGCCATGAGCTGCTGTATTTATTGGCTTAGTCCCTTACATGGATGCATAATGGAAGACTCTTGTACACAGAGAAGCTGTTAACTGTCCTCCAAAGCTTCAGGTTCATGGACATTTGCAAAAATTTATTTAATTCCACTAGTGGCACCACTACAAAATGGTGCTACTACAAAGAAGAAGCCACAGCAGATTAAGAGAACCAAAAAAGAAAGCAAAAGAAAAACTGTTAAGGGAGGAGTAAGTGCTAGTTTTGGCTTAATCTGCAATTCATGTTCTGCATCTGAAATACCTGAAGCAAGAGAAATCATTCCAAGGCACTCGTGACCATAAAAGACACATTTGTGAATAGTTCCAACATTTACACAGTGAGATTTCAAGACAGGAATTAGGGTTTTCACTAACAGTATGACCTTAACTCTAGGATTTAGACTCTTCAGGTCACTGTCTAAATTTACCAACAACTTTGAGTCAAGGTAAAATAAATAAGCAAGAACAAAAAAATTAATTATGGGCTACCATGAAACAAATGAAAATAACTATTAAAACAATTCAGAAATGATAATTAAACACCATCACCTCTGCTGAAAGAGAATGCATATTTTGCTTGATGTAGAATTTTAATTAAAAGATTGCTTAATTCCCTTCCTTTCTCCATCCAGAACCATACTGTACCACATGAAAGTAACAGAAAAAGTAGTCAACTCTTTGATTTACCCTTTATCACTCAGTGGTGGTCTGTAAGCCTATTTACACAGGACAAAAATGCAAAACTATTTATTTGTTCCCAAACCTTCCTATAGTCCTTAGAGTTGAAGGTTTGGCACACTAAGGAACTTAAATACATGAACAACCCTGCAGAGCTATGGCATGATGAACACCAGGTGTAGGAAAACCTAGAACATATACAGCCTTTAAATCACATTCTAGTTATACCAACTGAACTGCAGCTAGAGATAGAATACTGCTAAGAAATTAGCATCATGTATTTTAGAAAACAGAAACAAAATAGAAATTAATAAATCATAGCTAACTATTCAAAGTTTGCAATGAGCATTTCAATCCCCATAGTAACATTAAATTGCCTCAAATATAAAATAAGTGATTGCAGAAAGGTCTCTGAGAGAATGTCACAAGAATCAAAGTATGCCTCAGAAGGCTTAAAAATAGATACTCAGAGATCTCCATTCTAGCCCAATTTGTCACAGCAAAAAGTTTTAGCACCAGAGATGAGCAATTCTCCTTTAAACCTTTTTTCCAAAAAGCAGAAGCATGAACAGTGGGATGTGCCTGCAGATCTGTGTCTCAGGGCTATGTCTTGTAATATTCCTAATTTAGATTTTCCTGTATTCATGCTAGTGTCACCAAAGAGTATGAGAGAAAATGAATAAATAACTCCACTATGCTTATATACCATGGGTTCCCTTTAGCTGAAGACCAAAGAGAGCCTTTAAAACTGAGGCCCATTAACCCAGCACTGCCAAGTCCAC
>NW_005057763.1:0-2256 GCF_000277835.1 Geospiza fortis
ACAGCCTGTTCCTGAAGGACTGCGCCCCTGGGAGGGATTCACACTGGAGCAGTTCACTAAGAACTGTATCGCATGGGATGGACCCACTTTGGAGAGGTTCATGGAGGTCTGCCTGTCATGGGAACGACTCCATGCTGGAGCAGAAGAAGAGTGTGAGGAGTTCTTGTGCTTAGGAGGAACAAGTGGCAGAAATAACATGTGATGAACTGATTGCAACCTCTGTTCCCCATCCCCCTGCACAGCTGAGGGGAGATGGCAGAGAATTTATGAGTGAAACTGAGCCTGGGAAGAAGAGAGGGTGGAGGAATGGGTTTTTTTAATGACTAATTTTTATTTCTCATCCTACTTTGATATGATTGGCAATAAATTGAACTAATTTATTTCCCCAAGTTGAGATTGTCTGATGGTAACTGGTGAGTGATCCCTGCACATTTTTGTCTGAAGCAAGGAATCTTTTGTTATACTTTTCCTCCATCTGTCCACCTGGGAGGTGTCCAGCCAGAGTCACCCACCACAGATGTTCATATGTGCACAGAAAGGTGCTTTGCAACTTGTTGCTTCTCCTCCAGAGACCACTGGTCTCTTCTTCAGGGCCCTGAGTGCATCAGCTCTCCCCAAGAACTTTTGGCTGCTTGAACTCATGCACAGCCTCAGAAAGCACAACAGGTGGTTCTGGATGTGGAATTGGTTTGTGAAGAAGGCAAGAAGCCTTAGTGTGGAGGATCCTCCTTCCCACAGGAGCTGGTTTTAAGCTAAGACTCTAGCCCTCAGGTCTTGCCTGAGGTGAATTCAGGTTGCCTATTCCTGACCATGAACTTGCTGATGCAGACTCTAACCCTGACCGACAGATCCATTTACCAACTTCAGCTCAAATCTGCCTTGTCTCCATGGGTTTGACTGGTTACTGCTGAGCTGTCGCTGGTCCTAGTTATAATCACCAGGCCTGATCCCGATTGTGAATTTCCAGCTTGGCTTCATGGACTTAGCTGATGATCTATGTTTCAGGCTGTTTCCAGCTGCCAGTACCCAGCTCCTATCCTGTCACAGATATGGCTTCTGTTGTGCTTGGCTCCTGATTCCCTGTCCCTTAGGGAGGAGCTGGCCCCCACTGTGTCCTGGTTTGTTCTTCATACCTAATGTTCTTTTTGTTTCCCAGTCCCATAAATTGTCTCAGAAAGGTCTGGCTTATGAATAGTGGAATGGCTTATTGACAGGTTGAAATAAAGCCTCATTGCTGCTCTTCCAGGCTGATCAGTCAGATCCTTGTGGGTGAAAGACTGATCACTTTCTGGTTGGTGGTGAGTTTTTCAGCATCCCCAAGGAGACACATCATTTTCTAGTGCAGTCTCAGACAAGAGCTCTCTGCAAGGGGTTTCTGAAATGTGAGTTTTCAAGACAAGAGTGTTTAAGCATGTGCTTAAGCTGTGATAAGCATGTGCTACTGCTTCCAGTCACATTTACAACTCTGCTGGTCGATCCTAACAATTATTGTTTTCAGATCTGGATATATTCATGCCTGCATGTGCAATCCTTCCTGAGAGGAGGATACTACAGAGCTCCTCTTTGGTCTGGTTGACAGCCCTTTATGCAAGCTCTTGGTAGTGTGACCAGGCCAGCATATACAAGGGTGGTGTTGTGAATGCTGAATTTTTGAATGACCCTATCAAATGCAGAGGTTTTGCAGTGCACAGCCCTGTTTGTTACACTTACGTACAAACTGCTGAACTTGGAACATTTCCAAGGACAAGAAACATGCAGAATATGTGGGAGCTATTGGACTAATTAGAGACTGAACTTCTTCTCTGGACTCATTCATATGGCTCAGAAAAGAGCACAAAATCTTCATTTCCCTTATATTGCTCCTCACATCAACTCAAGTTGTTTTATATGTTTTTTATTGAAATTTTGGTAAATGAACAGAAACAGGAGAAATTTCTAAAATTTCCTATGAACAACTCCCTGTGTGGCAATGAGAAGAAGCAGTGTTTGATCACATGCCAACAGAATCTGCCTTTGATAGGCATAGTAAGATTATTCAGGCCACTGAAGGAGGAAAATGAAATAAAAAAAGACACATTTTTTCTGGTCATTTTACAGTGTAAAAGAGAAGTCACAAATAAGTCTACTACTCAAAAATAGTGCTTTAGTTATGCAGTACAAGGTCTTTTACCTCTATATATTTATATATTTTGGGAGGAGAGGGAAAGATGGCAAGAAATCCACTGAAATAGGGAAAATCTGTCATGCAATTAATTT
>NW_005057764.1:0-2255 GCF_000277835.1 Geospiza fortis
GTGTCTGTGTGTCTGTGTGTGTGTGTTACCTCCTGCTCTGCTCCTCCTCCCAGGCTGTCCTGGTTTCTCCTGGCTGGCTCTTGAGCAGGAGTGGTGGCTGGCCAGGGCTTAGGGCTGTTGGGACAGGTCACAGGAATGGTTTGATTTGTTGAAGACTGGTTCAGACTGTGCATAGAGCAGAGGGCTGGGGGCTGGCAGAGCCAAAATAAGAATTCAGACTTCATCAGTAACTTTGCTACACAGTCCTGAAGGAAACAGTGGGCTTCACTATTCCAGCCACCACCTTGGAAATCCTGTTCATGTTAGAGAAGATACAGGAAGATTGAGAGATGCAGGGAAAATTCTGGTTATAGAATGCAGAACAAACTCCCCCTAACATGGGGTCTCTGTTAGTGTTTTGCTTTTATGAATTTTAGTGCTTGTCCTTTTGCTAGGAAATTGAATCTCATCCCCACTACCACTGAAAACTGGAGAGCTGATGATGTTCAGATGATGTGGGGTCCTAAATGCTGCCTGGGCTCATGGATTGTATAAAGATTTTTGCTGTGATGCAGTTTTTGTAATTTCCATGCATTTCACTCTAAAGGGAAACATGCTGGTTATGTTACAAAGATATTTTTGTGTTCATTTTGGCACAACCTTTAATTAAAGTGTCAGACCTAATACTGTTTCATTGAAAAAGCCAGTGGACCCCCTTCAATGAGTCCAGCAGAAGCAGAAAAAGCCAGGAGCTGTGATATTTCTCAGCTTCTTAAACAAAAACAAGCCAAAAAACCACAAATTTTCAATCTTCAGTCTTTTTTTAATGTGAAGAACAAATGAGGGATAGAAACACGATATTCATAACAATACTTTGCAACATAAGCTTCCTGCTTTGGTTTTGATTTGCCATAGAATATCATAAAACATTTCTCCTTGCTAGGTCTGCCTCAGAAATATTGGGTCTTAGTGATGCTCTGCCAAGAGATTGGTAAAGTTGGCACATTTCCATTGGCCCTCTGCAGCATGGCCAGGCCACATGCAGTTCAGAGAAAGGCCCCCCTGAGGTTCTCCTGGGTTGTAGGATATACTTGTGGCCACCCTTAACTTTGCTCCAGCCTTAAAGGAAGAAGGCAGTGTGAAGTCTCAGCATTGTGGCCTGTCTGTGTCCGTGGTTCTGGTTAAAGATGATGTACAGTCCCCCTCCCCTGGCTGTGCTTTCCTTGGGGAGCAGGCGTGGTCAGTAAGCGAATTCCACAGGAGCTGTCACCAAGGGGAGAGGCTGTGGGAATGACCTGGTGCTGCCTGTGGAACATCTGCTGTAGCAGCCAGACACACTTCAGGAGCAAACTGTTCTGTGCCCAGGGGATGGGGAGGTCCTGCTCACAGAGCCAGAGAGCTGTGGAGGTTGGCAAGGACATCGGGAGATCATCGAGTCCAACCCTTGCTCACAACCTTGTCCTAAGGAGTTCTGAGCATCTCCCAGGATGCTGATGCCAACCTTTCTAGGCAACCTGTGCCAATGTTTGAGCACTCATGGTAGAGAAGTTTCTTCTCATTTCTGAATTGGATTTCCTGTATTTCAAAATTTGTACCTATTGCCTCTTGTCCTGTCACCTGTGAGAAGAGTCTGACTGCCTTCTTTACTCCCCCATTGTGTATTTTTACCCCGTGGTGAATGTGTCTATACTGAAGTGATGTCAAAAGCCTTACTGGAGGCAAGACTTGTTTGTGCAGAGTAGGCCAGAGCCTGGCCAGGGTGACAGTGGTGTCACCTTCCCCTGGCCAGAAGCACAGCTCCAGTGGCACCAAGTCTCTCCTGCCAGCAAGGCCATTTGGGATAGTGTGTGAAAGTGCTGATGAGTGCTAGGATGTAATGAAGCCTTGGAGGAATCAGAACTTTGTGTGCTCTCATGGGAGTGAGGAAATGTTGTTCTGAAATTGCCACAGCTTAGGCCTGGTGCTGCTGTCAGAAGCTGCTTCTGAACAAAGAATTCCACAGTGTGTGTGAATAATTCCTGCACATGTTTATTCTAATGTCTTTTGCATCAGATGCAAGGGAAGAAAAATCTGGGATTTTTTCCCCCAGTTTTTTTGTAGGAAGAAGGGGGAGAACACATGCTAATGTGATAGCAATGCAGCTCAGTTTTGTCAGATTCTCTGTCAACAGCACCTTATACTGAATAACCCCCACATGTAGCAGCTTTCCAGCACCTAAAGGAGAGTGGAGAGGGGCTTCTTATAAGGGCTTGTAATGATAGGCCAAGGGGGAATGG
>NW_005057765.1:0-2253 GCF_000277835.1 Geospiza fortis
AAAAACAAAACAAAGCAAAACAAACAACAACAACAACATTTTAAAAAGCAGTAACAAAAATAATATCTTGCTACATTAGATACATAAAGCACCTTCCATGACCATTTCTGAATTTGGATTATTCTAAATCCAGTTCCAATGGTTTCACAGCAAAACCGCCCTTTTGCAGTGGTGTGCAAATGTTTGGTGCATTTCCTAGTCCTTTCTGACATCCTTTCTTGAAGAATTACTTTCAGTGGACTGCATTCTTGTTCAGATGCTGTAGAGGTGTAATTTCTCATTAGCTAAGAAAAAGTAATTCTTTATTACCTGGGGGCTTGTGGCCAAGTAATATTGTTTCTTTTAACTAAAATAATTAGTTATTTCCTGTCCCTCCCCTTTAGATACCTTCTAGCTGGAGTCTTTTGGTCTCACTCTCAAGTTTGATATTCACTGCAGCAGGGAGAAACGAGAAGCTGATCAGACCCACTCCTTCCAGTACTGCCTACACCTTTCTCCTCCCTGAAACCTTCTTGTCATTGCAAAGGTATTTGTGCATAAAATATCTTCAGTGTTATCCTGCATGAAATACTGCATACTTGGTATTGACACCTCAGCAAATCTCTCCAGACCTGTCAGAAGGCGTCGAGAAGTACAGTGAGGTGTGTGGGGCTTTCAAGGGGCAGTCAGCGGCAGAATCTGAGGAGTCACAATCTTGAGCCTAAATTGAGAACAACTTCCTCACAGGCAGCATGTGTTCCTGTGACAGAGCAAAGATTCCATCTGTGTCCCAAAGCACAGCCTGGGATGTGGTACTTTGATACAGCCCTAGAGGCAGTGGGAAAAGAGTAAGAGCAGAGAAAAATTCAAAAGAAATAGATGACTTGGCAGCAGGTCAGGGAGTTGGAGTGAGCTGGTCATACTGACCTCTGTAGTGTAAGTGAAGTGAATGAAGGGCACACGTTATCAGCTGGAGAGTGTAAAGGGTTTGTGAGTAATATTTCCCCCATTAAACTCCTCCCAATATTTGTGCAAAGGATTTGGATGTCCTTTGGGTTGCTGCAGTGAAATGGTGCAATGATCTGCTGTGGAATTACTGTGCTGAGCAGGAGGGGAATTCAGGAGGGGAAACAAGATGCGTGAACGTAGTTCTTGCCTTGTGATGGAGGCACCCAGGCTGGGGCTTCCCTCAGCACTGCTCTTGGAGATCCAGCCTGGTGCCAAGGGAAATGGGCCTGGGGTGCCCTAGCTGTTTTACATACCTGAATTGCAGCATAGGCATGGGTTATGTACCCCAAAGCTGCTTAACACTGAGAAAACAGGACAATTTCGGAAATTTTTTTCCCCCTTAGATATGCCACATGCCTGTTTTGTGCCCCACAAATGGAAAAGAGATAGTGAAAGGTTTCATGGGATTATAAATTTTACAACATGCCACCTCATTTTGTATATGGACTCAGACTGGCTGCTAGGAAAGGTTTCAGCAAGGAATGGTGGAGGAGTTATTATGAAGAAGCTCTGAGGGTCCAGATCATTGCCCTCTCTGCTGGGAACAGCTCTTTGGATGCCAGGAAGTGTCAGAGATATTGGCAGCACAAAGGGGAAACAAACTGCACATGAAAACTACAGTGTACCTGTAAGTCATGTCACTTTTTGTGTCTGGGTTAAGCCTTTAATTTTGACTTCTGTGGCACAATATTAAATGTATTTTTTTGTCTGACTTTGACATGAGTATCTTTGTTTTCCAATCTCTGCTTATGGAATAAAAGGTCTCCCTAGGCAGAGGAAAAGGAAGATGTCATCCTGAAAAAAAGCAGAGTGACGCATGCAGTGTTTCTTGTTATAAACTTGCATAAAAATCCAATGTGACAGTCAAACCTGTGTAATATGCAGATTATAATGATTAGTTAGTTCTAATTTGACATGACATAACCTGTTATCCCTGAAGTAGACATTGTTTCACAGCATTCCTTAGTCCTGTTTCAAAGAGTAATCTTGATAATATGATGGTGGACATTGGAACAAAAGAAGAAACATGACTAAAATTAACTGCAATTTTAACAGATAAGCCATGTTTTCACTAAATGTTTGTCACCCTGTTCTCAAGAAAACCTGCAGTCTTTTTGTGTTCACTTATTTTCAGCCTTAGACAATCATGCTGTGCCCTGCTAATAATGAGAGTTTGGCTCCAGTTGTGCAACTGTGCACTAATTGCCTGCAAATCAGAATTAGATATGAAGATGCCAATGAGTTTCCTTCTAGAAAAAAAAAAAA
>NW_005057766.1:0-2252 GCF_000277835.1 Geospiza fortis
CAGGAATATCCCCAGCTAGCAGCAGGGCTCATGACTCATGGTTATCTCATCTGCAGAGACAATGCTTTTTGCCTGGAACCATGCTATAACATAAACCCAACAGTTGTAACCCACAGGCATCTTGGCATTGAGGCTCAACATTTATCCCATTACTCAAGAGGCACTAATTTCCCCAAGATATGAACAGATATCGGCGCGACAAATCTCTTCACATCAGTATGAGCAGTAAAGTTCTTCTGAACTTTGAAGGCTGGATTTTTCTAGCTTTTAAACAAATGTTTGGGATCTGCCTGGAAATGTTATGATCACGCATAAGGATGTTCACACAGCCCCCATCAGAATCTGAATGGTAGGGGGTAGATACTTTTCCAACAAAAGTTAGAGAAATACATTGAAACTGGCAGCTGATAAATTAAAACCAGCTAACAAAATAGAAAACATCCTTTGTTGACTCTTCTCCAGGTCCATTTCCAGCAGATAATACACTACTGTGATCATAACAATAAAATGTTATTTTCATCCTAGTTTCTTAGAATCTGGTGTCAAATGTAACAGCCCACATGAGAGATGTGTAACCTAAATTCCCTACTGTTCATAAAGTTCATGAAGTTCCAGCCTGGGTTATGACCAAGGCAAGCTTCCCGCTCCCTGCCAGCAGCAGTACCCCTACAGTGACCTGGGGGAGGTGAATGTGTTGGAGAGTGATTCTGTCCAAGGTACAGTCAGATTTACCCACTACAACTATTTCTGAAGTTTGCAGGTGACCTTAAAAAACACTCCAGTACCAACTTAATTAAAAATAGTAATGGCCAGATAAAGCTGTGAGACATCCTAAATGACCAGTAAATATTTGTGAAGCTGAGCTTTCACTTTATTTTTTCATTCCTTATTACTCTTGGCTGCAGAGAACTTGAAAACATAACCACACTATACCCTAGAAGTTTCAAACCTGAAAAGCAAATGTAGTTTGCAAATGTAGAAGAGACATTTCAAATATCATAATTTTGCAAATAACTAATAAGGTAGAGAAACTAACTCAAAATATATAAATATTTGGGTTTCAGTATGAAAAGCAGTTAAATTGGACTGAAAAAAGTATATCTTTCATGAGCAGTATCAAATCTCCTATACTTGAAGTTCAACAGCTAAGCTCCAAAATCTTCTCAGGTCTAACTTTGTCTCAGTGCTCCTTAGAAGAGGCACAGCCAGCTTTGCATGAGGGAGCCAAGAGAGACTTCCCAGCAGTGCTACTCTTCCTGCCACCCACAGCAAGGTTCAGTACATGCCATAGTAACAACGAGAGGGCCTCACTTCTTTCAAGCTTTCATAGGTTCAGAATAGAGACACTATAACTCATGTTACTGGTGGGTTAGCCCCAATGCCATCAGAGGAAATGGTGACCTGAGAGTTTTCAGTCTCCAAAATCATCAGGTGAAATGCTGTCAGGGAAGAACCGACAAAATCATGACCATCATTCAGTTACAAGCATGAAGGCACACCAAAGTTAATGAAGAGAAGATCACAATCAATGGAATAACAATTAATTTTGTCATTATAGGAATTAGTATAAAAATATCAGAATCAGGACTTATAAGGGACTTCACCTCTAAGTTAACCTGTATTGGGTTAAATGATCTACATAATCTGATTTACTTTCAGCACCATATGTTACTAAATCGTAATCACTAGAAACCAGGAAATATGATCCTAGGGTAATTCCAGAGATCTGGATTCTCACTGTACTGTAACTTTAAATATATGGTATCATGACCATAAAGAGAGCACTCAGATAGGTCACACATCTTCATTTGCACCATGGTTTATAGAGGCACGTTTGCCCCTGTGTTCCATTGATCTAACAGGATGTGTTTTTCTATTACACATGCACAAGGTCTCTACATTTAAAGAGCATTACATTAAAACTGAAATCGAGAGCTTGCCTGTGAGGAAATGTTTGAACTGAGATTGCCCCATGCATTTTTTATTTGCTCACTGGTATGCCTTACAAGTCTCATTCAGGAACAGCTACAACAAATGTGTCAGAACTGCTGCTGGAACTCGTAAATTCCTAGGATTCAACCCAAAGACATAACCTCAAAATAACATACCTGAGACTCACGAAGAATTCTTGTTTTCTGCGCATTGAGTAAGCCCAGAGTCCAGTAAATGCAAGGATATACAATTACATGTACAAACACTCTGAACAAAGGGGGTGAATTCGGATTGAAAAGATACACCTTATTTATGTTTTA
>NW_005057767.1:0-2250 GCF_000277835.1 Geospiza fortis
AAACGGCACAAGATGTTTGGGTTTAGGGAAACCAGTCTGACCAAGCAATGGATGAGAAAAGGAAAGTTTCTGAAATGCAGCAGTGTAACCCATATTACAGGGATCATGGAAGAACATGTATGGGAGGATTTAAGATGACCTGGTTCTGTTTGCTTTTTAATTTCAGCTCAAATGGGGATTTCCAGGCTCCCATGCCATAGAATTATTTTTAAAATGGGATTTACACTCATGAAGGTTTCTTTCAATTTAACTTAAATTTACACAGAAAGGACTTTCCCATGGAGTACTGTTGGGTTGCATGAGGCTGGGATGTCTGCACATCATCAAAGACAGCGAGTGCCATAATTGCTGCACAATTTGTGGCTCAGGTTGAGAAGGCACTTCAGTTGCAGGGCGAGGGATCCTGCCAGCAGAGAGGTTTTGGTTGCAGAGTATTTACTGGTTCTGCTTGAAAATGAGAGTCGCTTGGGGAAATGCTCATCCACAATAAGGAGGTGAGATTTCTGCTATGTTTTTGGAAGGCAGGAGAAAATATGAGCATAGCTTCTGAGGAGATTCCAAACAAACACTTGCTCTGTCTTGTTGGAATTAAGGCAAATGGAGACTACATAATTTGAAGGTTCTGTCTTCTCTTTCTCAAAATAGTAATATCCTAATAATATTGTGTCCTTTTAGCTCTATCCTAATGAAAAAATTATTCACCGTCTTGTTTAATTAATGTTTACACATAGTTTACAAAACTGAAGAACATATTTTGCTCATACTTTCTGTGACACCTAATCCATTGGATTAGAGATGACCTGGGAGTCATAACTTCTGTCTGCTATTTTCACACAGCTTTTAGCAACCAATCCCTGCACCTTTATATCCATGGGTGAAGGATTAGTCATGTGGAGAGGAACCTGTGCAAAGTAAGCAATGTGACACTAATAGTCCCTGCTGAGATAACAGCTCCACTTTCACAACAGGATGAGTGGAGAGGTAATTGAGATCTCAGAGAAATTAGTTCCACACACATTGCAGGCAGTGACTCTGGCACTGGTAGCTCTATGTTACCATAACATGGGAGCTTTAGCACAGCTTCCATGTGTTTCATAGGAAGGAAAACAGGGATTTACTTCAGTGCTACAACATAGGAGGATCATACTGGCTGCTTGAGAATTCCACTGAGGTCTGACAGATAAGCATAAGCATTTAGAAACAACTTGCCCAATGAAGCCTTCTACCCCCAACCTACATGCTTCCCATATCTTGAGAGATTCTAGCTTGAAGGTGTTGATTAATCTATATAAATTCTCAGATAAAAACTGTCATTCACCGTTAACCAGCCCAGCAGCCTTCTGTGATGACTCTGTATTTATTACTGATATGAAATGTTGTCTGTGAGGAGATAAAGGAGAGGAGCAGAGGATTCTTCCATGGCTGTGTCACAACACAGATCTGCTGTCAGGTCTCTGCTGTTCCAGCCAAGCCAGCACAGTGGAGGGAATGATAAATGCAACTGTTTCACACTAAAGAGTTGGTTGTAAGTTTGGGCTGAATTTGGGGGTTGAGACGGTTGTTTTAAGTAGCTCTGACCTATCCATGCATTTTCTTTCATAGCTGGAGATTCAGCTACTCTTTCAGCTTAATCCCCATGAAATGCTGCAGTAAATTCAGGTCATCTTACTATGGTAATTCAGAGCCCTGGAAATGTTACTCCTCTGCTCTGCTTTGATAACTAGTGAAGAACCAGCTTTAGTGCAACAGTATTGCATTTTTACTCTCAACCAAAAGTCCAGATTCTGTTGACTTTAAGTGCTAGAGCTGTCACATGCTTGTGTGCCCACCGAGGAGCTCCTTGCTCAGCACCAGAGCCACCACTGTGCAGGATGCTAGCAGGACAACTGTGCTTTCACTATTTTAGTATTAACAGTACAAGCACCTGAAAAGATATGAGTATTTATTGCTTCCTTTGATTTATTTGTAAACGGCTGTTGTGAGTCAAGTCTGCTGCAGAGGTACTTTGGGTTTCCACAGCTGCAGGGCCTGGCCAGGGCAGTGGGGCTGTGTGTCCCTGCTCCTCCTGGGGCTCCTGCCACGCTGTCCCCTGCCAGGCTGTCCCCTGTCACTTGCTGTTGCCATGGAGAGCAGATTTGGTCCTGCACACTCCTGACTCCCGCGTGGCTCTTCTCTGCCAGGCTAATCTGCTGTCACTGTGGTCATCACAATAACTAGCTTTTCTTTTTTTTTTTTTTAATATACTTTTCT
>NW_005057768.1:0-2250 GCF_000277835.1 Geospiza fortis
TAGACTAAACAAATGTCAGTTCTTGTGGGTGACACAAGAGCCTGGCACAGAGCAAAGCCAGAGAGCTGGCACAGAAAAGGCCCACAGTTTTTCTCTGCTGTTCAGCTCACAACTCCAGCACCACACAGACTTGACCAACCGGATCTTGACAGATCAGACAGATGTGTCTTGGAAAGGTGGCCATCCCCAACAAGCAGAAAGAGCCACAGAAAGAAAAACTGTGTGTAAAAAGACTAAGTCAGAGATGCATCTGCATACTCTGTTTTGAGAATATGTACCAGTAAACAATGAAAGGTCACAGGCATAATCAATTCATAGAGTGCATTGATCACAAGATGTGAAATACTTGACCAGTTAGGTAATTGCTTAATCTACAGGACACACACTAATTCATACCAGCTATGATTAAATTTAGCCTACAGAGTCAGATATTTAAAAAAAAAAGCAAGTTAATTTTCACAGACACAGATTTAGACATTCTTCATATTCATCACAGATTTAAACATTCACATTTTGTCTGTGAAATTAAATTGCAGTATGAATAGTTATCTGCAGTGAAGCAACACAATTTCTTACCATTTGTGTGCTTATTGTCACACCCTACTCACAACCCAAATCTCTCAGTGATAAACTAGTAAAGGAGACTGAACATAAAAAGGCCCCAAAGGAATCTGCAGCTGGAAACAAGCCGTGGCCCAAAACCAAGAGGGACTTCCTTCATCTTACCACCTGGAAGGAAAAACTTATACATCCAGCCAAGGAGTAACACAAATGCAACCTAATTATTCACATGCATGTCTTCGCACATGTGTGTCTAACCTGGCCCCTCAAGCATCCCCTGACTTCACACAGATGCTTTCTTTAGTCTCTGTACCAGACTACTTAACACCTAGAGAATAAGAATCCTTAAGGAATTAATAAAAGATACCCTTTGGATCAGAAAATTGAGGTTGACTTCCCAGTGCATCACAGGTAGACCCTGGTACTTGTGAATTCAGACTGATTGCAGGCAAAGTTTCTCATCCTGGCAACACTGTTGCCATAGAGACCCAGGCTGATCTGATATTCTTAGCAACCACTCCTAACCCTCCATCCCCAGCACTCTTTGCTTTCCTCCAAGGCTGAGCTGTGTAACCTCATTTCCAAACCCCCTGACCATCAGCAGAACCACCAGAGCACCATGAGCTCACAAACTGGAGTGCCTTGCCCATAGGTGTGTACCTGATACACCAGTACAACACGCTTTGCCCATGAGAGGATGTGGGAAGCACACTTGCCCTCAGGATCCTGAGCAGGGGACAGGGTCATGCTGGACCTATTCTGCTAACATTTTCAGATCCTGGGGACACAAACAGGAAAGCAGTGAGGATCTGTGATGCTCCAAGACTACAAAAATCCACCTTATTATTTCACACACATACCTAGTTCACCATCCTTCCTCTGGGCTAAAATAGTATTTGATAAAGTCAATCTGAAGTTGTGTAATTGAAACCACAAGAGGACACATCCAAAACATCACCTGAGGTTTTACAGCACACAGCAACAGAGCAGTTAATTATTACACTATTAACAAATGCCTCTGTTGCACAAAACCAGGCACACCATACTCTAACAGGCTTCTGAGCCCGCTGAAGATAAATCAGGAGCTGGCAAACCACAACACCTGTGTTACTCCAGCTCCACACACTGTGTTTGGCAACCACCCCCACTTCCTGCCAGAGGCTGTGTGCTGCCACTGCTGCCTGGAGCTGGCCTTCCCTCCACCAGAGCCAAAACAAAGCTTGAGTTCTCCCACTGATCCATGCAGGACGAAGTGACTTACAGCTCCTCATGTGAGCAAAGATTTATGGACTTCAGCTGGGAGTGCAAAAAGGAATAGTAGAAGCTACTACTCTAGTGGAGGTGGAGGTGGAAGTGCAATGGATAGAGCAGCTGCTGATTAAACACAGGTTTGGGCCTG
Organism: Geospiza fortis; assembly: GCF_000277835.1. Taxonomy (NCBI): domain Eukaryota; kingdom Metazoa; phylum Chordata; class Aves; order Passeriformes; family Thraupidae; genus Geospiza; species Geospiza fortis. The sequence goes on from NW_005057768.1 coordinate 1,961, forward strand.
CTAGCCAGTACCAAGCCCAGATGTGCTACCAAGAGGAGCACTCAGTAGTGCCAAGAGCAATGAATTTGATGTGGCCACAAAGCCTGATGACCCAGCTGCTCTGTTCTGGACTGCTACTCACTAAAAATATCACTCTTAAGATCTGCAACAAAAAATAAAAAACCTGCTTGAAACAAATAATCCACTACAAAACATTAACCACGTACCCAAGAAATGAGAGAAAAGATTTTGCAAGTTTTAATACATGTGTAAATGTTTGGGCCCTGATCTTAAAGGTCTTTTCCAACCTA
>NW_005057769.1:0-2248 GCF_000277835.1 Geospiza fortis
ACCAGGACAGGGTTAATTTTTTGCAGTCATGCTAAAATGGAGAATACCATTCCTAAAGCACAACAGGCCCTCTGGAATGTGTTTGTTTTTGACAAGCTGGGATACTGGGTGTTATGTTACCTGCATTCAATGCATGATAAATGTGCAGTCTGTCTGCTGTGCTGTCTCTTACTGTTTGCATCAGTGTATTTTAGGTAACAAGACTGTACAGCCTCATGAGGGTGCAAGATGTCCTCAGGATTTATAAGACATTTCTTATAAAAAATATGCAAAGGGGAGTTTGGATGCAGAAGGATGTTCAGGTGATACTAGCACAACTACAGCAACAAATTCCATCCATTTACAGAAAAAAAGTCTTAGTTGTGTACTGAATCACCCACCATCTTATATCTGATATAAACAAAAATATTAAATGCCAATGTTAGTCAGGGCTTGAATATGTCTATCAGTACAGTAATTAAATACTTCAGAAATACTGGGAAAGATTGCATCAGTTCTAGCATTCATGTGGGTCTAACTGTATCTGCAATTAGGATGATATATCACCTTCATATTTCAAAAGCGAAGATGCAGTAAAATGAAAACCTTTCAACACAAATTGTTTAGCAACAGCCAAACGCTGTGCATAAAATTGAATTGTGAAGTGCAAAATAATTCGAGAATTATGATACTCCTTAAGGAAACAATGCTACATTTTTAATGAAATGCAGTGAATTGCACTATTGTGTAAGAACAAGATGCCTCTTCTTTTATAATATTGCAGCCCAATATCTTGCAGCCTGCAGGAGCAGTCACCATCAGGTAAGGCTAAACCTATGTGGGAATGCCTCCTAATACTCTCCCATTCCCCTGCTACCTGCAGCTGATGGCATGTTTTCTGTCTGTTTAGCAAGACAGTGGATTTCTTCTCATGATACTTGTCCAGTTTACCCCACAGCTGTTCCATGAGAAGGAACCTTTTCCATTCTTCTCCCAGCTTCAAATGATGCTTCCCTTATAAGAGGAATAAGTGAGCATTTGATCCATACTCAGCTACTGTACTGGTGGATTTTATAGATATTAGTCATTTTCCTTATAATCTCTTCCAAGATGACAAACCCTAGCATATCCAATGTTCCTCCTGTGGGAGCTGGTCTACACCCCTGCGTTTCCCCGTTACTCTCTTGTCTTGTTGTACTTTACCCTACTAGAGATACCCTCTTTGGACCAAGGCTGCACTGATAGGTCTGACCTAGGCAGGGCAATGCACTTGGGCTGTGATTTCTAGCACATATGGCTTTAAAATGTGGCACTTATACCAGCAGAAAGATGCTTGTGACAACATTTGTTTCACTGTAGGTTGCACTGGCAAGTAGCATGTTTCAATTAAAGTAAAATAAGCCATTCTTAAAAGATTTCCACTAATGAGATTCTACTGATGAAAAAAGTCATATGTAATGAAATTAGTAGAAGTTTGCTATTGACAAGGAGCCTGTTTCACAGGAAGATAATGGACTGCTTCACAGTGAGTTGGTGCAGGGCTGCTATGTCTTTCCTCTAGAACCAGACATGATTTGCCTGATCCATGTGGATGCCACCAAAGCAACCTGCATTACTGTAGCCTGTCCCCAGGCCACCTGCCCTTCCCTGCCCACCCTTGCTTTCCTGTGGTACATCCTGTTCTGGAATGCTTCTTCTCTACTCCCCCACCTATTTCTGTTTCTTGCTCCTTGCTCTCACACGCATTCATGGGGCTCAGCTTCAAAGCCCTTCTTGGACCTATCTGTTGTTATTATTTTTTATATATCTTAGGTGATAGTGAGGATCTCCCCTCTGCAGTGATCCTGGCTTTGCTGCTTTTATCTGTGCTTCTCAGAAGGTGACCTTGCCTCCCAACTGTCTTTAATGCATTTTATTATTTTTTTAATCCTTTTTCAAAGCTAACGTCCATGACAAATACTGACCAAATAATGATAATATGAAGGATTCTGGGAATAACATCTGTAGCTATTAAAAATAAAACAAAAGCAAATACATGCAATGTTTATGAAATGGAACATATTCTCACTATAGCTCTTACCTGCTCAGTAATTCTGAGCTCCACCCTTACATTCACATCTCCCTTACCATTTAAGAATAGTGCTGGACAAAGTATTTCTAGGACAAGATAAAGCTTTATATATGTTTCTGTATGAGCTCTCAGAAGACAGCATTCACTATTTCTTTGAAGGAAATTATTGGATTAAATATGTATTTGAATATAAAAAAA
>NW_005057770.1:0-2248 GCF_000277835.1 Geospiza fortis
ACACTGTTTTCAGCACAAATCCAAAGCCTAGCCCCATACTATCTACTATGAAGAAAATTTATCTGGCCCAAACAAACACAGTGTTGAGCAATATGAAACTACAATGGAGCACTTAGACATGTTCAGTTTACTCAGTCAAGCTGATGTTGGAAGAAATCTCCTGTGTCCAGGCTTCTCATGGAGGACAAGCCTTCAGCTAACATCCATGGGTGTAGCACTCGCATGTATCAATTTTTCAGATGTGGATCTTCTCCAAACCCATGCTGTAGGAGGCCAGTGGGACCAGTGGATCCCAGTCACTCCAGATGCTTTGGTGTATCTCCTTCAAACTGCACCACCTTTGCCACCCAGTCTATTAGAGCATACAGAACAGTACCACATAAATCTCATGTCCACCATGGCAGTAACTGCTCTCCTCAAGGGCCTTTAGGCAAGAGGGATTATTGTCACCAACAGCTCCTCTTTGAATGTATCCTTTTGGCCCATTCAGAAATCAAATAATGACTGGCAGCTGACAGTAGATTACAGTGCTGTCAACAAAACATCAACAATCCCTTCATGCGGCAATCCCATCTATCTTGAACCTGAATTTTCCCACTGAGTGTGGCTGGGAGCCACTGATGTTAAAGGCACATCTTTCATGATTCCTCTGCAGCCCAAGGACTCTGAGTAGTTTGTGTTCACTGCAAATCCATTCAATATATGTTTACTCACCTTCCTCAGGGATTTATTCCTAGCTCTGTAAGTGCTCATGTCATGTTATCAAGCTTTTGTAACACTTTAGGGGTGTGCACTAGTGATTTATTTATGACATCCTTGACAATAGTCCAGACTGCACTTCTGCCATCATGATGACCACATGTTTTCAGTATCTTGATGTTGTCATTCCAGAGCTTAAGTGGCAATACCTGCCAAATGTATGTCCCCTCCCAACATCTTGTCCACTCTCAATCTACTGGCCTTGGGAAACCTTGAATCAATACCTTAGGGCACAATTTTCAGGGTTTAGGAAGAGAATTTATTTTAGATAGGGTTCAGCTCCGTGTGCTAACTTTGTTTTACTGAAGGCAGTAATCTCTTAAATTGATTACACTTTGATATTGCACATTCAGACAGAGCAAGCCTGAAAAAGGTCACATAGAGCTGTTCTTGCAAACAGTTTTCAATAGTTTGCAGAGTTTCAGATATGTTTTGGCATTTGAAACTTTGTAAAGTACATATCTACTTGTGTATGTTCAATGAACCTAAAGATAGCTTACATTTATCTTTGGTTTAGTATGCTTTTTGAATTTGATCTAGTTGTTATGAAGCAAATCATTTGTAGTTTTGCTTTTTTTCATGAGGTTGCACTTATCTAGAGAATACAACCCTCTGGGGTACTCTGCAAAAGGCAATGCAGCATCAGATCCTTCCAAATTGTGGTGAGGTAGCCTAATTACCACAGTACATCACCAAAGTTAATAACCTTTTTTGTAAGCAACATTAATTATCTATGTTTGAATGACATTCATTTCAGTCACACTAACTTCTGATAGCATATTCAACACTACCATTAATGTGTTGGCATAGCACTATGCTGCTTTATGTGGCTATGCCCAATTTGTGAATCTGTATCAATGAAAGTAACATGGACATCTTCTGCATTCAGCTATTTTCTTGCCAGGACACTTTGCAGAGCTATTAAAGAACATATTGTGCTTTAAGATTATATACTGCTGGCAAAGAAACCTGACATCACCAACCCTGTTTCTGACACAACTTATTTGTCTGCAAATGTCAGCCTACACCAAGACCCATTTGAAGAGATTAATGGCCATGGGAGTCTGCAATAATGCTGGCTTATGAAATACACTTCATCAGGCTGTATCATAGCTCAGTTCCTTCCTGTATGGATTGTTTTGGTCACAACTAAAATCTTAATAGCAGGCTGATGACATACATGCCAACATGAAATATACTTACAGAAAGATATCCCAGAGACTGTTCTATAAAGACACCACTCATATCTGATGCTGCTGGACTTGCATCTGGTAAAGAATATGACTGCGAGGGAAGGGTGTCTTACTCTGTAAATAATTCATTCACCATGGTCACAAAACTGACACAATTTCCAGACTATTCTTAAATATTTCATATTTTAGGAGACCAAGAAGCAGTTGCATACATAGAGCACCTTGCAAACTCCTTCCTGTTGTGCAGAGCACTGCAACCCTTTACTATGTGTTGGGGTACATGTTGTTTTACTATT
>NW_005057771.1:0-2248 GCF_000277835.1 Geospiza fortis
GTTTGCTGCAAGGGAGACAGGATTGGCAGTGCTGGAGTAAGAAGTGCATTGCACTGCTGGAGGAAGCAGCAAAACAGACAATTTTTGCCCCCAGCTGGCAGCAACCACCACAGGGATTCTTAAATCTAAAAACAGCACATATTGAGTTGGACATTTCCTGTATATTTTTCAAGCAGGTTTTTAGTTAGTTCCATTCTGCCAAAAGCAGAGGAGGAATTTCTCTTTTGTCTCCAACTCTGCTTCATCATCCAAAAATACACATGAAGGGCTGAAAAGAGCAACAAGCAGAATTGAAATCAATAAATCGACTTGCTGGCTTCTTGTGTCAGTATTTATCATCTTATCCAAAATAGACAATAAAGTCAGGACATCTAAACTCAGCCATTTCCTCTCAGGACTGTGATCTTGCAAACTGCTGACATGCTTTGCTTCCACAAGTACCCACCAGATGTGGTACATTTCAGGTAAAGGCTTCAGTGGAAGGCATGAACTCTCCCATCAGCATCCTCTCTTCTCCTCAAGGTGGAAAAAAGGAAGTGGGAGGACAATGAGGAAGAAGATGAAGCAAAATTAACTCTGTCCTCTGCCTTTCCATTATGTTCAAAGATTATAAGGTGTCTCCAAAGAGCTCTACGAAGACTGTCATGGAAAATAAACACAGAGAGGTGTTTCAGTCCTAGAGTTATCAGACACAAATAAGTAAATAAAGTCTTATTCCACAAAGAGAGACACATGGAGAGATTTGTCTTTAAGTGCAGTTATGTTGCATCAAGCACAGGTTGCAGGAAGTAATCTCAAGGTCAGCAAAGGGCAGGGGAAAACAAGACTTGGTAAAGTAGAATAGGCAATGGATTGTTTTGGGTTTTTATGGGTTTTTTTTAAACTCAAAGACTGGAACATACAAAAATGTTTTTATGGAACAAAAGGACACCTGGACTACTGGAAACCTTGACCCACTGATTTCCTCTGCAGGACTTGAGTTCAGCATTGCAGCATTCATTCCAACAAAAAGGACACATTTTATCTGGATCTAGGAGTCACAGAAACCATCTGCAGGGTAAGAAAATTCCAGTAACATCCAAACCAGCTTGCCCTCCAAGATCCTGTATGTGTGCAGGCTTGTTGTACACAAGTACATGAATGTTAAGATGGCGTTCTCCAGGGAAAGGGAGAAACCTTCTACATTGTATTATAGATGTAATGAAATGTAATTTAATATATATAAATGTGGAACTAGTCTCTGCCATGACTTTCTTGCACAGAACAGCATCTTACCATTCATACATTCAGATACATATGCAGCATATATATACTCACATACATAAACATGCTGTATTATTTAACTTAAAGCATAAACATGTGCTTAGGAGAGACAAGCCTGACAGCCCAGAGACCTAATCTTTCCATTAGCATCCTTCCATCTCTATTACCTTGTCTCACTGGATTTCCTTCTGTGTCCCAGTGATATTGGCTCTTGCAGCAGAACAAGCAGAAGAACACTCAGATTTACATAAAGACCTCGCTTGATGTTCCAAGATGCAGCCATGCCAGCCAAGGGATGGTTTTGTCATCCAGGAGGAATCTCAGCTGTAATCATCAGCCTTTCACAACAGATTCCTGGGAGTCTTTTACCTCCTTCACTTGCAATTTGTCCAGCTCAAGATTTACATGAAAATGTTGAACTCAATATTGAACTTCACGAGGAAATGCATGATCTGGAATATCAAAGGGTATCTCTGGAGTACAACAATTTTGGACATGGCAAAAAATCAAATCCTTTTCTTCAGCCAAAATACCACTTACAAGAAGGCCACTTAAGCTGGTTAGCACTACAACTTCTTGCTCTTTATCCCATTTACCTCAAGTGCCTTCAGGACAATTAATACAAATTATACTTTAAGCATTTTAGGAAGTGCTATGCTAAGTAATACAGGAGTCCCATTAGTGGATTCTACTCCACTGAGTTTCACTGTCAGGACTGAAAACTGAATTGCGTTGCCAGGAGTGAACTTAGATCATCAGCCTTGACTATTAGGAGTTAGAAGCTATCACAGAGCAGAATGGAGTGCCAGTAGCTGTAGATTCATAATCCAGAAATGCAGATATAAAGTGAGAGGTGGGAGTGAGATGTAGGTCATCTCAAATGATTAATACTGCAGATAATAAATATGCTTGTCTTTAGCCACATGGATGAAGAGACAACAATGACAGAATTGTAGAGCCATAGAATATCCTGAGTTGGAAGGGA
>NW_005057772.1:0-2247 GCF_000277835.1 Geospiza fortis
TCTCAGAGTGCTTTAGGCTCACTCATATCTACCTTTCTGTGTTGGTTTATAAGTTCAAATTCTTTTCTTTTATAGCTGTAGTGCTCTGTGTAGCCCTTTTCAAAGCACTAGAGCTGTACAGATGAACTGCACTGATTTACATAGTTTCAGAATTCGACTCAAAAGACTTTAAGTAGCATGCTGAGATCGGATATATAACATCTATACCAGAGCATCGAGGATTTGATTGCAATATAATGAAGAGTCATTTAAGTAATTACTTTTGCATAAATTACTCTGTGCTGGTACATTCCAATCTATAATTGCAGTACATTACAAGCACCATGGTTACTAATCAAGGGGTGAAAGGAATTTGAGACCTGGAAAGAGCAAGAGAAATTAGGTAGAGCTAATGTATGGACAGACTAAGGAGCACATTATTCATCTTTCATCTTGACATGTAGAAAGCATAGAAGCAGGAAGGTAAGAAAAAGGATCCAGAAGCGACCCACCTACCTATCCCACCTCAGGTAACTTGTGCTTCAGTGTGTCACAGAATATATAAACACAGTGACTAGATTATATTGATATAATGAATTCCCACAGCATGGTTTAAATACAATGATAAATCAAGATGCCAACACTGCCGTATTTTGTAATTCCATAAAAATCCAATATCCTCAAATAAAATTGTTCCATTCATTAGTCAAAACCATGTGTTGTAGATACAGCAGCCTCACAGCCTTCCTGTGTTTCATGAAAGGAGTCTCTGGCTGTAGCAAAGTCCTTTTGCTGATTTCCAGTGCCAGAGGAAACCACTATATGCCACTCCTAGCAAATCCACATGAGTAAAACGCAGTACAGCACTGGTAACCTGAGGAAAAGCCCACTCATTCTCCTGACACAATGGGAACAGAAACATTTGCTGACTTCTGAGGCATATTTGCAAGCTTTTTCTGATCCTGCATGTTTTTCAGTCAAAGCAGTTGTGACTGGTACTCAATTGTTGTTAGGGATATTTGGCACAGCTGCTCTCTTATGAAACTAAATGTCTTGTGACAGTAAACATAGTATGATGGAGGGGGTCTGGCAGAGATGCCAAATGATCTTTGGCCCTTATATATATGTGACATTTCCAGCAAAAAAGGCTGTTTATTAGATAAGCCACTAGGGAACAACCCTCAAATTGATGGCTACAGCCTCGTTCTTCTGGCAAAGATAAGCTTCTAAGAATGCCAATCACAGGTTAGGATACGTTCTGCAAAGCAAGTAGAAATGAGATAATAGGAAGGAAAAACCCTTAAAGAGGAGTTGTATTTGGACTGAATGATTCCTTAGTTGTCACATTTAAAACTGCCCACAGCACTTATCCTGGTAAAGCATTGGCACTACCCACTAATCTCAGCTGTCTCACCATCCATATGTCATCATTATCACAAATAATTATTATGTACTCTCAAAACATATTAAAAGCAGAGTGGAATTGGGTGTAAATACAGGCAAATTAAGAACGAGGCAAGACCAACACGATACACTGACATTTTCAAAACACCGCAACCCAAGATGATTTCCTTTGACAAATTCCATCTGCAGTCCTGTCTCACATAAAAGTAAGCGAGGTTGCAGAGCCTGTAAGTTTGCAAACTATGAAAAATAAGCCATGGGAGAACATACTATATCATTTATAACACCTTCAGCCATCACCATTAAAAAATCATGACCATATATTCAGGAAACTGGGTTGATGTCTGAACTGCTTCCCTATCATCCAAAATGAAAAGAAATGTGGAGTTTCTGCATAAGGCACAGAAAGAGTAATTAGACATAATTAATGAATACAACATAGAGTGAGGAATACAGGAAAGAACAGCTTTGCTTTTCCTCCCTCCTTACAGGTTGTGTTGGCGGGCTATGTTGTCAAGCAATCTCAAGTTAAAGCTAACAAAGTCTTCTGTGTGGGAATAGATTTATATACACATGTCATGCTCAGAGCTAGATAAACACATATGCCCAAAGACAAGCTAATCCCTTTAATGAATCCAGCCCACAACAGTCTAATCATTATGAATTTTCTTTATAATAGAAGCTACATTTAGATGCAGAAACACAATGCAGTCTCATTTGTAAAGTACTACAAACTTTATCCTTTCTGAACCTGAAAGTATGGCCTGGTTCATTTCCTCTCTAATTTTCAGGCCTCTTTGGGCCCAAATTTTCAAGCTTGCTGATGTTAATTTCTGCAGCTTCATTATGCTACTATGATTTTTT
>NW_005057773.1:0-2247 GCF_000277835.1 Geospiza fortis
AAGGGAAGGGAAGGGAAGGGAAATCTTACCATGGATCATTTGAAAAAAGCTTTTTGGGTAAACTCACGAGTCAGAGCTCAGGAACGTACACTAAATAAAGCTGCACCATGCTTTATGAACAAATTCCCTCTCTTATTTAAATTAAGAAGCGATGGAAGAAAAGTATATTTATGTAATTCTGATTACCTAGTTATAGCATACAAACCAGCCTTTTTAGAGCAGATACTAGAGACAGCTTAAATGTATGCCCCAAACAGAGGTCCCCAGCTCTAAGAGGGACCCATATTAGTAGCTTGTCTGATGCTCAGCACAATCAATAGCAAGATCATTACCAATGAATCACATTGCTAACTGATGAACTCCTGAGGTTCCCAGTAGAGTTCAGGATTCAATGCTCAGAGGGATGCAGCCCAGAGATGCATGTTATAAACTTTCCATGGACCACCAGCAATTTCGAGGACAAATCAGCATTTTAATGCAAAACAATGGAAAGGGAATACAAACAGGAAGTCAAAATGGTAGTGATTTGTATAACACTGGGAAAATGTTTTTTTCTTTGATATGATGCCTCTGATCACTTGTGAAGAAAATGTGCTTTACTGAATGCAATTTGGAAGTTCTGGGTTTCAAAGAGTGAGAAGCATGTTTGATTTGCTAAACATTTGTAAGTTAATCTTTCTCTGTTTGCTGTTTTACAAAGTCACTTAGCCTCCCTACCTCTGTTTTCCTAGCTGTGTGTATTATGAAATGCAACTCATCCTGCAGATCTATTTTAAGGATTGTTAGATTGTTCTGTTAATATCTGCCAAGGAATCTGGCTAAAGTAAACAGAGGGTAAATATACAATGTCACCATAATTTCCCAACAGAACTTGCAAGTAATTGCAAGTTTTAGGTACACTCTAGAACCTCAATGGCTCACAGAAACATGAGTGTTTCTCTTAGAAAGCTAAAAACTAGACAGAAGATGTTGTCTTAAATCATCTATTTGTCAGGTGCCACCTAGATTTAAGCCATACCTCTTGGGCTACAGATCAGAGAAACAACAAGATAGCGCATGTCTACAGACTGCCTAGGGACAATGCCTGCAGCTGAGCTGGGAGAGGGAAGAGGTGAATGGTTAAACTTCCGTTCTTCTTACCCAGACGTTTTCAATGGGGGTGTGGAATTTTTCTAAAGGAACTGCCTTAACTGGTTTTCTAGGCTATGAGAGAGAATGAGGATTTGAAGCTAATTTTACAAGTTCTCTCTCATTTGATTAGGAAACCTCAGTCGCATTTCAGGAACTGTATTCCCATATTTACACATGTATTTACATTCTAGCTCAAACCCACAGGGCAGAAGACCATTAATTTAGTTAATGGACTATATAATGCTAAGAGGGGATGGCAACAGAGTGTTCCAGAGCTGACTACAGGCTTGGATCAGATTCAAGCCATTTGCTGTCAAGTGATATGGAAAAAACGACCATTAGAAATCTGACTATATTTTGTCTTCTGGTCTAATTCCTTCAGAAAGACAAGGTGTTGGCTGACTGAAGGAGACTTTGCTACTGAAGGAGACATCTGCTCATGACACATTTGTATGGATGTGGCATAACATTAACTGTGCCACTTCAGTAGAAGTTTGAAGGCTGAATACATTTAGAAGCCTGACCCTTGTAGAGGAGATTTCAGATAACTAACTTAGTAGGCCCCTTTCTTTAACTGCATTTCCCAATTGGATTGGGTGCTCCCGAGGTGTAAAACTGATTCTGCTTCTCATCTGTACCACATGCCGCCTAGTAGATACATTCATTTTCTTAATTTTACACGGTACATTTGACTTGCTTTTATTTGTGATAGAAAATCTCTCAGACCACCCAAAAGGGAGAGGGACTGTCCTAGGAGTGCTGGTCAAAACAAAGAGGGATAACACATCTGCCATTTTTGCTGCATTTACAAAAAACTATTTGTGTGGACAGCTGTTCAAGAGACTATTAAATATGATCTTTTACTAGAATTAAATGGAGTTTCTTGAATTGGTATCTAGAAGTGGTTTGCAGGGGATCTGAAGGAGAAATATTAGAAATGGTGGCAATCCTCATTAGCAGGTCTCAAGAGATACTGATGCCTTAAGATTTTACTTATTATGTTTTTCAAATCCTACACTGCATTAGTGCATAGCTCTAAACTGCATATAAAGTGTAGTTAACTATCTTCACATTTTAGTTAGACAAAAGAATCCCTCTAGGCCTGTGATCCAAGGA
>NW_005057774.1:0-2246 GCF_000277835.1 Geospiza fortis
AAGTGCAGGACCTGGCACTTGGCCTTGGTGAATCTCACACGATAGGATTCAGCACAACGATTCAGGGGCTTCCTGACTTCCAGCAAATAATTACTCCCATTGAACTTGATGTTGACTGCAAAATTGTTGACTGAGGGTCAAAAATTCCTCTTCCTCTCATCCAGCTCATTAATAAAGATATTAAACAGAGCTGACCTTGACACTGAGCTTTGGGGAATCCCTTGAGGGAACAGCCCCCTGCTGAATTTAACTCCATTCACCAGCAGTCTCTAGGCCAAGCCATCCAACCAGTTTTTAGCCCAGTAAAAAATGCACCCATGTATTCTTTAGGCCATGAGCAGACAGTTTCTCCATGAGAATGGCTACGGGAAACAGGGTCAAAGGCTTAACAAAATCTAGGTAGAGAATATCCACAGGCTTTCCCTCACCTACTAAGCCTCACCACTCACCCATTTCAGTTTATTATGTAGGACTCTATAGATGGAAATGCTATGGAGACAGGTCACATTTTTGCATTAATCAGATCTTTATATTCTCCTGGAGTTTAGTGGTTTCAGTCAGAGTTTACAAGGTTACATTCAGCTCAGGTGAAGCAAAGGAGAAAATATGTTCAGTATTAATCTGTGTCACCTGGACTTTGAAGAAGTTCACAGAGTCTTAGAAAAAATACACTAACAGCATCTACTTCTTTTCAGAATTCCTTTTGTGCTATGCTGCTGGACTTTTTTTCAGTCACTTAATATACTGTGAATACCCTGACCATTGTGAGATTGCAACAGTTTTAAAGCTACATTAAATTTTAAGCTCTGAGCTACTGTGAAGTATCCTTTTAAATGCTAACAGCATAAAACGCTGTGTAGGAAAGCAAAAGAGCTCAAGGTAAGGGAAGCTATCTTTCTAAAACTGGAAAATACAAGGATTCACAGAGCTGAATCTTGGCTTTAATTTCACCAGGGAGCACGTTCACAACTTTCCAACCTGACACTTCACACGGCCAAAACTACCACCTGGGCTTTCTGAGAAGTATCAAAAAGAAAGAGAGGAAGAGAAAAAAAAAATAAAGTTTTTAGCTGGGAGGTAGATGTGCCCTTTGACCTGAATGGTTAGCAAAGGAAACTTGAGGTTGCTGTGGTTACAAAAAACTGGTAATGGAACTTTGCTTTCCTTGCAAAGAATTCCTAAAGAGGTATTCTCTGAGCACAGTAGGAAACACACAGAAGAAACATAGATTTTGAGTTATGAGCAATGAGACCTTCAGAAAATAATTCCTTCATAAACCAGCTGTTGTGAAGACTGACTGTTTCACATCTGAGAAAGAAAATTTCAAATATGTTTCTATTATGGATAACAATTTGAAAATTGCCAAATTATCCTAAAACCCACCAGAAAATTCAAATCAGTCAAAAGGAGAAAACAAAACAGACCAAAAGGACAGAACCATCTTAATTTAAATGAAATTTTACATAGAAAAAGAAACAGTGACTCAGTCCTTACCACTTATTTTTATATGCATAACTGCAGCACTTGGTTCATTATTCTGTCTTTAGTCTCTGCAGCTCTCATGTGCTTCAGCAAACCTGTGTTGCATTCCCTCACCACGACATTTCGTTGCCACATCCCATTAGACAGATCGTGATGCTTAGAGCCGGTGCTGAATGCAGAGCAGCTCCATATCATCCTTCTGCCATGCTAGAGATTTGGGGAGCTGGATCAGGTGACAGATCTGTATTGCTGGGTGAGGTGAGCCCTGGACTGCTCATAGGTTTCCATCTTAGTGAGACTTTCAGGTATTCCAAAGACATCCCAGGAACAATCTTGGATGTACACAATGTGGACACTGAGAAGAAGAGGCAACAAAATAAAATGTGACACCGTAATATAGCCCTAAAGTCCTGTGACTTGCAAGTCAGATTTTGCACGGAACACATTGAGTCTTGGCTGTGAAGCCACGTATCTTCTAATAAGTACAAAGGATATACTTTTATAACACTTTTTGATGCTAATAATTAGCACCTCTGAGCAAATAGTACCTTGTCTCCAGAACAAGAATTCATCCACAAATCATTAACATGACTGGTACACTGGTATTTGGTTTAAGGTTGGACTTCATGATCTTGGAGAAGTTTTAATCTTTTCCAGTCATAATGATTCTGTGATTCTAATATTGTACATTGAGTATTAGTACACTAGACTTGATTGTATCTTTTTGTATCCTGATTCACATATAATTTCTGTGTATTTCAATT
>NW_005057775.1:0-2246 GCF_000277835.1 Geospiza fortis
CAAGCAAAATAAAAATGTGTTGCAGAACAAAACCCAGAAAGAAAAAGACATTAAGGAATAATGGAAGTAAAAATGAGTATGTGGGAGCCAGAATATGCACAGTGCCTGCGTGGGTGGACAAGCAAGTGGGGATATGCCAACAAGAAAAAGGCTGACATTTCCTACTCTGTAAACTTAAGATATAAACAAACTTTCTGAGGTCTGTTGAGGCTTAGCTTCTCTGACCTTGCTCCTACCAAGTGGTGGGGCTAAAAGGCTAATATTTATGGTTTCGTGTTCCTGTAAAGAGAAAAGAGAAACATGCTCTTACTGCAGCTCAGTTAATACTCAATGGAAGTTTCCACTCTTTTTACCATTATGATCAATGGAAGAAACAAATGCTAGCAGGATCCTCCTGGCTATTGCTAGATCTCATTTTAGGAGTAGTGTTCTTTGTTGTACTCCATAATCAGGAATCTGATCAACTCCATGAATGTTTCTTCTACTCTTCTACTTTCTACCCAAGCAATATTCCCTCAATATTCCCTTCCTCAAGCTCTATGCATTGTCCCATCCCTCCTCTCCATTTGCCTCAGTTCCAGAATGAACTCAACCCTCCCTTTTCCAACTTTTCTTTTTGAGCCTGGTTCATCTCCAAAGTACCATTGGATTCATTTCTGCTGAGATCATCTGTCACCCCCTGCCCTCTCACAAGACTTCAGTGAATTCTGGGACCATCTCCAACTGCTTATCTAGGAAATAAAATAATTAAGGGCTGCTTCAAGCCCAGGGGTGGCCTAATTTGTTCAGACCTATTCCTGCTCCCCATCCAGGATAAAGAGCTGAAGTTCCACAGAGCAGCTTCTTAGCCCACCACCAGAAAACCTGAAGTAGGCAGAAGAACACACAAGGAACTATCCCTATTTACTGCCTCCACCAGCCTCACTGTGCTGCTCTAAACAATGTTGAATACTTTAAATCATAATTACAAACCAGCCTGTTCCATGCTCCACAGCGACAAGACAGGGATGAAGTAAGGAATTGTGACTGCAAGGTAGGGAAATAGCTGTCAATAATATCAACAAAGTATCCAATCAATGTGTTATTCATGATATTTTTAAAACAATTGTTATAACTGAGACTAACACTAACAATAATAGTACTTGTGATTGAAAAGACATATGAAACTTGTTCAGCTAAAGTTTAGTTACAAACTTTTAAGTCATCTAGTTGGAAAGAGATTTGAACATTTTAAAGCAACACTGGGATCATTCATATGTTAGTTCAATAACCTGCAATGTCTCATGGAAACAATCCGACGCTCAAAATTGTAGTTCAAAATATGGCAAACCCTACTGTTTTCTAGAGAAGCTTTCTTTCAGCTCCTGGACAGGAAAATCAACAGGTAGAAAGGTGAACAACGGCACATCATTCTCAGCTGAAAGCACGCATAAAAAGTATACCAAGGGCTGAGAGCAGAATGGTCCCAGAGTGACCATGGAGATCACATCACACTGTGCCTCAGGGATCCCACTGCCTCCAGCCTCACTCCCACACTTCAAGAGAACCCAAAGGTTCCACAGCTGCAGAGGGCTATGTGCCGGGTCAGAACCTGTTTGGCTGAAATATCTGTATCAGCTGTCTGAACACCCACTCCTCCTCCACCCTGGGACCAGTGACTGGATCAGATGGAAGAAATTTTTCTGCCAGATGTGACCCATGGGCCATGTTTTGAACTGTGCTGATTTAGTTTTAGAGTCTAGTTCTCTCCTCAGTAAGGACTAATGAAGATTTGACTAGTAAGGTAAAACTCTGTGCTCCTAGTTTTTTATAACACACCTAACATTAGGAGTGTTTGGAAATGAGGAATCTCACCATTATTTTTGTTATAATCCATAGTGGAAATTTTCTAAGTTTCAGACTTACAGACTCTCCACATTCTGTAACTAATTCTAGTAGCTTTAGGGAGTTCCCCAGCTGGGACAAATCCAGGCTCATCTCTGTCTGGAGCATATCCAGGCTCACTTCTACTGGGGGGCCTTGAAGTTTTCCAGCATCCCCAGCCATGATGCAGACCCATTTGGGACTCCTGCCTTCAGGCTGGCCATTCTGTAGCTTACAGAGTTCCCAGGACTTGGGTAGGCCTGCCAGAATCACAGTTTCTGTTGGATTCTTGCCTTGGATTTGGCAAAATTTTATCAAACCCAAGCTGTTTAAAGTGAAATATTTCACACTCAACCAACTGGAATTTTTTAGCAAATTTTGTT
>NW_005057776.1:0-2246 GCF_000277835.1 Geospiza fortis
GTGGCTTCATGTAACCTTTACAGTGCTCTCTAACACTGATTGAATGTTTATGGAAGGCAAAGTAGACTAACTGGAAAAGCATCTACTCTGTTTCATATCTATTTCACAGCAGTCATAACATGCTAAAATAAAAGGGTGATACCAGAGCAGTATCAACAATTCAGTAAATGCTATGCAGGTACTTACAAATTCAGTTTTTTTAGGCTGCAAGATCTTCTCTTTTGAGAAAAAAAAAGTTAATACATAGAAATAAAACTGTAAAATCACAGTATTCTTATTCATAAAATGAGAAAATATTGAGGTCAGCTATTGTAACATTTTCAGAAATTGAAAGGTTTTGCATGTTTTCCAGTGAGCAAGTTATTTTTACTTTCAGCTTACCTTGGAGCTGAAGAGAAAAACTGGCCTAATATACTGAAATAAGTCTACTGATATCTTAAATGCTAAATTCACTAAGTGGCAACATATTCAAGGGAGAGCACAAAGGCAGCATAGCAGTCTATACTGCTTCTAACATAGGCCAGAAGAAGAAGTTGTTAATGGTCTTAGTACATAAGCCAGAAGAAACATGACCATCAAAAGACCTTGTAGGTCATTGAAATTGGAAATTAAATGCCTATTATTTTGTGAGAGAAGGTTTGTATGAATAGCTTAAAGTGCAATGAGAAAGTAGGCACTGACATTTTCTTTCAGAAATTCAAATCATGAAACATGCCATGTTGATTGACAAAACATCCCTTTGCAGGGGACACAGAAATGGGCATTGTTCTGCAGGTCAGAAGTGATGAACAATTGCTTTTGCATCACCCCTTTTTTCCCTCTTCTTTGATTCCCACCACTTATTAAATTATATTTATCTTGACCCATTAACTTTTGCCTTTCCAATTCTCTTCCCCAAACTGCTGGAATAAGTGAGTAGCTGGTGGGTTCCTATTTCCAGGCCAGAGTCAACACTCACAACTTCACAACAGTAAAGCCCTTTCAGCTTAAATTAGTCATGTAACAGAAAAACAAATATAAAATCAAATTACTATTTGAATGAATAACAGCCAAGTAATGCAGAGTTCAGCTGATTTGGTGGATTTGAGTGGTTCTGTCTGAAAGGACATTTTCAGAATGACTGACTTATGCTGCCATTGGAATGCCCACAGTACTGCTCTTCCTCACCTACACTATTATGAAAGAATATTGCCACTGCCATAATCTGAAGCATGAGTTCCCAAATCATAAGGTTTGGCTTGAGAAATGCTATGCAGATAGAGGATGCAAACAATGATGGACTCAATCTTTCATTCATATTTGATAGCAGGAGTAATCTATTATTCTAAAAACCACATTTGTAGTCATAACCTCATTGCTATTAGGCTGTTTTCCATCCTGTGCAGTTATTCCATACAGAAATATTAAATCACTATACAAAACTGATGACAGCTACCCCAAAAGCAATTACATGAGAAAATATCTATGAGTAATCCCAAGTATAATTTTTTTGCTCTTCAAATATAAGAAGTGTGCAGCAATAGGCAATACTGCACCTGAGTCTGCCTAGCATTAAGGAGTTTATTCAGAATTACAATTTCTGCAGTATGAATGTTCTTTGTCTCCTGAGAAGAAAGATGCATTTCTGTTCTCTCAATGTTGATCCAGCTGTATCAGTGGAATCAGGTGGTGAGTGATATACAGTGTTCAAAAAGAATAAGCTTGACAGCATGTAGTAAGTCTGTTAACTACATGGAAAATTAAGTTTGCATTTTTCTCCAGGGATGAGGCTTTCTATAAAGCCTAAATATAGCGGATAGCTTTTGCAAACATGGTCTTTTGAAATGTGATCTATGGGAAATGTAGTCTATAATTTAAGGGATGGGACCAGCAGTTGATTTCCACAATGCCAGTTGCTCTCCTGCCTCCCTTCCCTCACAGCCCTATTACAGATGACTGTAGAAAGACACCAGAAGGGACGGAACCAGAGAAACTCAGCAACGCACACGATCCCTAAGGATCACCCGTGCTCCTCTTTAGCTTCACTAGGCTACAAGAAAATGGGAGGGCTGAAAGAGTGGAGAAGAAACTGACACACGGCACAGAGGGATGGTAAGGTTTGTAAAGCATATGGGGAAGGTAGTGAGGTAAGAGATGAACATGAATGGCTGAAGCCAGCTGCTTCTCTTACACTTCTGCATACAGTGTCTGAGTAAACCAATGACAGCAACACGTGCGAGAAGTGCATCCCATTTCTTCTATGACTT
>NW_005057777.1:0-2246 GCF_000277835.1 Geospiza fortis
AAATTTGCCCTAAACCAGGACAATAGGACCCAAACTACTTGAAAATAACGCATCTCAGCATTCTGTACTGAGCATAACAACCCAAGATTCCTGTAACTCAGAGAAGTGGGACCATATTTTATTTTATTTTTCCTTTGCATTTTACTATCCCTTTCTCTCCAGGTTCGTGTAGCTAGCAATATTCTGTGGATTAACAGCCCCATTATTTCCTTCTCATCTCTCCTTTATGATATCTCAAGCATATACAGCTGGTCATCAAGCATTGTTCCTAAGGATGATTCCTTCAGAACTTCTTTCAGTTCACATACCAAACCCCCCAGGTTCTTGTAGTCCTGCAACAGCCCCTGTGCTAACACTCCTCCAGAAGCAGCATCCAGAAAACTGGTGACACCTAAAGTAGTCCATTAGCACTGTAAGCCAGGCATTACCAGAACCTTATCCTGGATTCACTAAGGTTTGCTGCAGCCGAGATGCTTTGAAGAAAAACATTTCATGTTTACCATCTAACCACCTCCATCTGTCATGTTACTCAGATAGAAAATATCCACCTATTTCTTAATCTCCCAGCAAAAGTCTTAATAGCTTAATTAGGACTTCTGCTCCTCCCACAAACTCTTTGGAAAACTGTTTACAGCACCAATGATCACTTTCAAAACAGTTATGCTCAGAGAACAGGAACCCATTGAGGTAGCTTTGAATTAGACAGTCTTTGGCCTACTTGATTTTATTCAGCTTCATATTTCAACCCTTTACAGAAGCACTACAGTTTAAAGGCTCATTAGTGTTACAGTAAGAACACCATGCCCCATGGTTTGAGCAAATGAGGAAGACTTAAATTTAAAAAAAACACCAAACTTTAAAGACTTAAAATTCTAAAGGACAGACAAAACAAAAGTCTGACCAACAAAATACAGCACTAAAGCAACACATGCAAGGTACTACAAGGCACTAAATAGTGCCATTCAGAAACTGCATGTCTGGTTCACTGTCTCTTTTATTAACCCCAATCCTGAAAACAGGAAAGGTGGGACATAGAAATCAAATCAAATGCTTCAATCCTTGTCTATTTAATACAAAGCAGGTGTTTCAGTGTATCTTTTTAAATGAAAAAATATGTAGCATCACATCTATAAAATAACTGGACAATTCTTCCACTGAGCGCTTGTTACTTTCTTGCTGATTATGCAAATGAAAGTGAGTCTGTTTGGGGTACAGCACTTGTTCAGATGCTTTGAATCACCTTGTACAACTATCTTCCTTTTTTTATCACTCCTCTGGCTATATGGGTATCTAATTTGGGTTTACTGGAATTAAGTACTACGACTATATCCTGCTCACTTCATCCCTTATTTCAATTCCTTTTAACTGTACAGCTACCCCCTGCCAGCCCTTATGCCTATGGTGCAACCAAATAGCTCTATCTGCTCCAGTCCGTTAAGAGCAATCTCTCTGCAAGGTTCCCATCTTGGGAATAAGTTAGAGACAGCTCCTGTGGCTTTTCAGAAAGCTTCTGAAGGACTGTGTTCCTGCATAGAGGAATTAATAGCTCCAAGCTTGTAAAGATTTACATATCTCCACAAAATGTCAGCAAATCTGAAGCTATCATACCAGAGATGATGATTAGCACTGTGCATATTTAACAAAGGAGTAGTGAAATCTGATTTGCATATTTCTGACAAGCATGCAAATTCCCCACCGCTTTCACAACTTAGTATCTACACGGTTCATTTTATTTTGATTAAATTTAACACTTTTTACTGATGACCTTTAAAGAAATGCTCACTTCCAGACTCTTAAATGCACCGTTGATCTGCTACACTCTGTCAGCAAAACAATGATTGTTCCTAAGAAGCCTCTGAAAAGCTACAGTCTTACACAGATCAGTGCACAAAGTTCCCTCTGACGTGTGCAATGCAGGGATGCAGAATTTGCATAATCAGCTCATTTGCTGCATTCAGCAACAAGGGACATACTCTGCCAGTTCACACCCTCACCAGAAGGTTGCTCTAGTAAAGAGGAAATCGCCACACTGCAATCCAACAGACATGAAGTACATTAGCCGGGTAACAGCTAAGAAAATAAGCAAATGAAGATGTATGTAAGTTATTATTACCTCTGCTCCACAGACAATAGAAATGACCTTTGTTGAAAGGCTGGTTCAGAATCAGAAGGCAAAACTTCAGGTTCCCTGTAAGATAAATGTTGGCTCTCATTAGCAAGAATATTGATTTTTTTGGTTTTTTTTT
>NW_005057778.1:0-2245 GCF_000277835.1 Geospiza fortis
TTGCAGCTTTCTAACTGGAGTATTGCATTGGAAATATGAGCTCAGAGGGGGAATGCCCTTGCAGAAAGCTTTAGAAACAATGAATTATCTTAGTAACAGCACTGACCGACAGGAAACATCTCTGAATCATTATTGCACCCTTCTCACTTAAGTTTTCAGCTCGGGTGCAGCTTCTGTCAAGCAGGCAAACAAAAGGTTAGGATGTGTAAGAAATGGGATGGAGTAAATTTCAGTGTGGTATAAAACCAAGGCTTCTCTCTCATCTGGAATGCTATAAGTCACTGCCAAGGGAATTAAAGGATGTTCAGATAAGGATGACAAGAATAATTTGAGACTTGGGGGGGGAAAAAATCTTATATGGAGAGAGATTGAAAAGATAAGTGGTGTTTACTGTGGAAGGGAGCTAAATAGAAGGGCTGTGATAAAAGCTCCTGCTGTCAGGCCTGTGGCAAGAGAAAGAGGGGGAGTGGTGAGAGGAAGCCAGGAGGTGTGAAAGTGGCTGAGCCTGCAGGCAGAGGGGCTGCTGAGCCCACTGGGAAGGCATCAGGCAGTGATGGGAGAGCTGGGAGGATCAGGAAGGAGCCAGAAATCCTGCTGGGCTGGAGGATGTGAGAGCTCCAAAGGGAAGGGAGCTCATGTTCGGGGTTTATTTTGCATAGTGCAAAATAAAAGAGTAAAAGGTAGGGAATTCAAGATTAAATGTCACCATGGAAAGTGTGGTGAGTTTGTAGAGCTCAATTCCACCAAGTGTTGTAGTGGTCAAGGTCTCAAGAGACTTAAGGAGGGACTGGCCATTCCTGTGAGGAGGTAAAACCCAGTTCTGTCACAGTGAACATGAACAGATTATTTAGAGTATTTGGCCACCAGTGAGTGCCACCAGCCTTACTCCAAACAAGAGGTAAGCATTTCCTCTCCATCTCATGCAGAAAACCATTTCAACAGGAGGCCAAATTAAGTTTATCCAAAAGCATTTCATTTAGCTTCAGTAAGACAGTTATCCTATATTAGATAAATACCCACTGGATTTAAAGAGCATATTTATTTGAAGATTAACTGCAAGGCAGAGTTGTTTATCCAGTGGAACAACTGGATTAATGAGGTGAAAACTGAAGCACCTATCCTATTCTTCTACAACTGATGGCCAAACTTTGATACTTCCATATTTTAATTTATCCTAAGACCCTTTGCCTTGTGCTTCTCCTGTTCCTCCTGTCCAAGCAAAGCTGCTGACCTCAGCCTGTCCAGCTTCAGAACAGAGAACTCAGTTAAAAATGGGTCAGTAGGGTCCATGATGTTAAAGAAGTCTTTGGGACACAGTCTGGGGTCTTTGTTCTCCTTCTTGCCCTAATCCCAGGACCCATCTCTTCCAATTATTCTGCATTACAGGATGCTTGCAGAACTCAATTCATTATTCTTCAGCTTCTTCCAAAACTTAATTCTTTGTTTTGCAGTAGGTTTGTATCCTTTTGTCCAATAATGCTCCTCAAAGCAAATTCTTTCAGTTAGCCACAAGAAGCATGTTCAGTTCCCTGGAGATATCTGTCCAGTGCCATCAGAAATGGTCAAACTTCTCCCACTTGCTGCTGCAGAGGAGCAAAAGTGGATTTTATATGGTACTGACTTGCCCAAAATGTCCTGGATATCCTGGATATTTACCACATACCTATTTTAACAACCAAATCATTCACTTCTGTGATTAATTAGATGCCTCCTCCTTCATTTGGGGATATGAGAAATAGAATTTGGGATGTGAAAGCATTATAGCTGTAAACTTAGACTTTCAAAGCAGAGGAACCAAGTTTCAGGTCCTGTTGATTTTTCAGCCTATTCTCTGAATTGGTTTGAAAATACCAGCCTTGCTCCTTGCAAGCAGCAGAACTACACAGCATCAACAGCATCCCAAATAGCCATGGTAGTCTTACCTGAGCCACGTCAAACAGCTGCTTTAATCACAAGAGAAGCAAAATTATCACTTCTACAAATCAGTGACAAGGAAATCAAAATCTCCCACGTGCCTCTAATCAGGGAAACATGGGGGGGTTTGTTGCTGTTTTTACAGAAAGGACAAGAGATATTCCAGATCAAAGATGTGCAGCAGATTAGTCCTTGTGGGCATTAGTAAAATGGATCTAACTTCAAATTTGGTGCTAGTTGGACTGGAGTTATCATCATCATTCTCCATCCACCTAAATCTCTCATTTTTTATGCAAGGGTGCATAAAAAATGATGAGTTAGTTGGGAAAAA
>NW_005057779.1:0-2244 GCF_000277835.1 Geospiza fortis
AAAAAAAAAAAGAAAAAGTTTTATAACCTGTTTGTTCTGGTTTCTGTGAATGCTGAAACTGAGGTTATGGTTGCAGGTTAGTATGTTGAAAATGCAATGCCTTAATTGTAGGACTTGAACTGGCTTCAGTGTTGACCTTTATTAGGTATCTTGGTACTAAAAATAGTTTCTCCACAGATGCTTTGTGTTTTGGGCTAAGTCCATTATTGGTTAAGAATTGCAAAATAATGCTGCATGGAACAACTTACACCATCACTATTCATTCCCGGATGGCTTGCAACTTGTAGTTCAGCATGGAAGTGGTGACAGACCAGTTTTCCAAATGTATGATCTATGTTGTGTTCACCTGCCAAACTTTGTATATGAAAAAAAGAGACCACTGAACTTGTCCCCAGAAACTATTCAATTTTGCAGGTGAATTTCTGTGCTCTGGAGTCCTGTCTATCCAGAATTATAGCATTTGCTATAAATGGCACACAGATTTTTGCACAATAATGAAGAAAGATTTTGCTTGTGCTATGGATTTATTGCTGACTATTTTTTAATGTAGAGATTTACATGTGCAAATCAAATGAGCCCCTAGACTTTGCGCTCTAAAAGCTAAATACAAGAATTGCCTTCTGAGATACTGCTGAGCTTAGCTGAGTAATCAACTATTTTATTAGAGTATGTCTAGTGATATATGGAAGTCAGTGCTTGGCAGGGCATATGATGTTGGTCTGGAAGTACCAGAGTGTTATGTCCAAGCTTATTATTTTTCCATTCCAGGAATGGAAATACCCTGAGACTGTGTTTAAAAATTCACTGTACAATAAAATGCAGTTGGAAGAGCTGCCCATAAAGGCCCTTCAAGCATTTCCATTAAGAGTACAAATCCATGTCAGACTGAAATTAGTATGTGTAAGATTTTCTTCCATCTTCTGGTACAGATACTGCAATGACAACAGTGGCATGAAGCACTGAAATGGGTAGGGGATTTCATGTTGGCAATGGAGTATGGGAGGGAAAGGAGCAATTTAGCTCAGTCCTGCACAGATCAAGAGCTCCCTTTGCCTGATTGCTCAGTGACTATGGAGCTGGAGAGCACCCTCTTTGTCTGTCTTCCTGAAGCTGCTGGGATATGCTAACATTTCCCTCCACACACACTGTCTTTTCCAAAACAGCCTGGTCAGCATCTGCTAAGGCTGCCATGTGGTGATGTGGACCTGATGGTATGATCAAGTACTACTTATGCCTCAGGCTCTAGTGAGGTAATGTTTGAAACTCATTATTCATTTCTCAGAAAGGTGTTTGGTAAGAAAATCCACTGAATAAAACGCTACAGAAGGAAACTTCTGCCTACAGTCTCACTCTTTGAATAGACTTCTAACTTGGACTAAGATCTCAGAAATGGTAATTGCTTGTGGATTCCTTTCTCAATGGATTACAAGTGGAAAGAGGCTGAGAAGGATTTGAGAACTAGAGAGAGAGTGTCACTCCTTTAAAAAGATGCAAGTTAGTAGAAGGCATAATAAAGGATTTCTTTCTTTGGGAGATTGAGTATTGCAGTTCAGATACATTGGAGTAAAGAACTTGTAGGTCCACCAAGGTTCTTAGAAATTTATTTGAATTATTTATTTTGGACAGCTCTTACAGATCTTCATGTTGTACAGCACAAACTTTGGTGTACTCTCTTGAGGGCAAGGGATACTGTGCAACATACTTGTGTCAGTTAAGAGTTGCTGTGATCAGGGATCTGTAAAGGACACAGGCAAGACAGGTGTAGCAAAGGCTTATTCTATCATGTAGCAAGCGCAGAAAGGTATTTGAACCCCAAGAGCAGAAAATGGGAAGCCTAAGAAATGCATGTTATCTTAAAACAAACCTTGTAAAATGTGTGCAGTTCTTTTCGGAGGAGTGGGCTTAAGAATCTGTGAGGGTAGCAAGCACCTGATTGTGATAAAACCAGAGCCTTTTGTTTCTAAATGAACTTCTTAAGATCTTGCCTTAAGTTCTAAGACCCTGCTCTAGTAGGAAATGTACCGCTGTTCAGCTACTGAACTTGCCTTCTTTTTGCATGCAACAGTGCAAAGGAATTCAAGGAGAGAAGTTCATCACAGTCAGATGCAAGGTTCTGCACATGGGTCAAGGCAGTCCTGACTACAAATACAAGTGGGGTGGAGAACGGATTGAAAGCAACCCTCAGCAGAAAACTTAGGGGTGTTGGTTGACAAGAACCTCAACATGAGCTGGCAATGTGCACTT
>NW_005057780.1:0-2244 GCF_000277835.1 Geospiza fortis
TTACAGACTTTTTCTTTACTGTTGGGCAAACACTTGCAGACTGAACATCTTAAAACTGGCAATCAATTTTGCCATTCTTGTTCTCAGAACTCAACTCAAGATGTCTGCAAAGGCCCTAAAAATTCAACCTCTACATGTCTTAAAAGTGGGCAACCAAAATGTTGAAGTTTTCTTCTTGTTTTTTCCAAACAGGAGTAAGTAGCAGAACTTTAGCTCAGAAATGCTGAAAATGTAAAAATCTGTGCTCACAATGCGTTCAGTTACTATTGTAATGAATTGTGAAGTTTGCATAGGGTAATTTTCTTAATATGGTCTTGATAGTCCATTGCCTAAAGTATAAGAATGCACATAAAGCATGCACACCACATAGACAAGCAAAACTGCATGTACAAATATATTTTGCACTTTATTATATTTTAAGTGATAAATGTTAACATATTTTTATGTAATTAACTGCATAGTGATGAAATAATGGCCTAACTAGGAAAAAGAAAGCAAATTGATGCTTCAAACTGGTATATGTATACATACACATTTAATATCTTACAAATAGTCCAACCTTTATTATCAATGAAGACATAGCCATCAAAGCGATCTCTAAAAAGAAGGATGTCTTCAGGATTTCTAAAGTTAATGTATGCTCTTGAGTAGAGATGAGGATAAAGGCTGCAACAAGAAATTTTATTTTATGTTACTTATTATTCTTTTCAGGGCTGGAGAAAACATAATACCAGAGGAATCACATCATAATTCTCATCTTCTTTGAGAAACTGCTACCTTAAGCAGTCTTTGCATTTACACATCTGATGATATATATATGACAAAAAGTAACAAAACATCAGACTCCTGTATGCAACTGTGAAATTTATTCTGAACTGACACAAATATTTCCAGTTTATTTTGTCCCCCTAAATTGCAGAGCATAAATTTCCAACTGTGCAGGATCAAAACTTTAATATTTCCCAATTTAAGAGAGATGAATAACAGCAGTGCTTTTGGGGAACTTCTTGGGCATACTAAGAAAAGTCTTGTATCACTGAAAAGGAAAGGTTAAGTAAAAGATTGCAGTGAAGTGGCAGCTTCCAGGTTGTCACTGTATTTAAATAGATTTCCACCTTTAAGAGAGAATAAAAAGCCTAATAGTTGGCAATATAATCCACTGAATTATACACAAATACATAAACTCCATCAGACATCCATGTGTTATCAATGTACATGCAATGTCTAGTTGTGACCAACAGCTGCTGTAAAAATCCAAAGCATAGCAAAAGAAACAGGTACTTAAAATCATTCTGATTCTTCAAGAATTTATTGGCATAGATCCCACTCTGTGGGTAAATGTTTAATGTGCCTGATAAAAACCTCAGGGCTGGCACACCACAACCACGATGACACTGAGGTAATTTAACGAATTAGAACCCATCAGCTAAGTTGTTGTGAGTCATGGTATGTACATGCTTTAAACTCCTGCAACTGCTATATATAAGTCAGTTTGTATTAAACTGACTTAATGATGACTACCTATTACATCAAGTTTCTGAACAAATCTTAACACAAGCCCATACCTTTAAAATACCTATAATTCTAAAATTCCAATAGTTCATAATTCCAATGTCACCTATGGCCTGTCTTCAGATCAACTCGTCACTAGCACCAGGAGACAATAAACACACAGAGTTGCAATTGTATTTCAATCCCATAGCTCTTTCAAAATCAGATTTCACAATGAGTGAGAAAGAGCAAAAATATGGATTGGACCACAGGATCAATGCATGTGGCAGCTCAAAGCAACATTGCTCCTAAGTAATTTTTTTCTTTTTAAAATATGCATCCATATGGATTCCACTTACAGTGCTAGGAGGAGATCATAAAGAGCAGTGCTGTCAATCACCAATGGTTTTGTACACCCACCAATTTTGTGTTTGATCCTGTAGCCAGAAGAAATGTTAAAAAACCAAAACAACCTAGAGCACTTTTTTCATTTAGCTACTTTGTAAATACCAGCTATGAAGTGTTTCTACAGCTTGAAGAAGATGAACTATTTCCAAGGAAGAGAGGAAGAGCCATTTTATCCATATATAGCCAGTATATTTTGACATTCTAGGACAGGAACAGCATTGTGTGAATGGTAAGTGGGTAACTGCAAAAATGGTAAGTGGGTAACTGCTAGGGCATGCCAGGGCTGAGAGATGCTATAGCATGGCTGTAGAGTTATCACCAAGATGCAAAGCAGATATAAAAAGA
>NW_005057781.1:0-343 GCF_000277835.1 Geospiza fortis
AGCGCCGGACCCGCCCGTCCACGGAGCTGTGCGGAGGGATGGGGGAGGTTTAGGGGGTCCCCCCCAATTCTGGGGGTGTCCCGGTGCTGGGGGGCTCGCTGCTCACCCCGTCAGGATCTCGTGGGCTGAGAGCTTCACGCTGGAGATGCCGTCCTTGGCCTCGTCCAGCACCTGGATGGGGTCGGGGCGGCGGGAGCGGCAGTCCCAGCAGCGCACCGTGGAGTCGATGGAGCCTGGGGGAAAAAGGGGGTTCGGGGGGGAAAAAAAGGGGGGTCAGGGTGGGAAAAGGGGGTGCAGGGGTGTCCCGGGGCTTGCAGGGTGCCCAGACACACACCCTCACCGG
>NW_005057781.1:1369-2243 GCF_000277835.1 Geospiza fortis
GGGGAGGGAGAATCAGAGAGAGCCCCTGAGGGGCTCGGGGCCATCCCCGGGGGTCTCTGGGCTCTCCTGCCCATCCCGGGGGTCCCAGGCCCCATCGCCGCCGGGGCTCTCACGGGTTTTTCCCGGGGGTCTCACGGGTTTTTCCCGGGGCTTTCACCGGTTTTTCCCGGTGCTCCCCAGCTCAAGTGGTGCGCCTGGATCGCCGTTTACTGCTCCTTCATCAGCTTCGCCAACTCGCGCAGCTCCGAGGACACCAAGCAGATGATGAGCAGCTTCATGTGAGTGCCGGGGTGGGGGTCCCTGGGTGGGGGTCCCGGGTTGGATTTTGGGGGGTCTCTGACTGCTGTGTGTGCCCTTCGCAGGCTCTCCATCTCGGCCGTGGTCATGTCGTACCTGCAGAACCCCCAGCCCATGTCCCCGCCGTGGTGACGGGGACGGGGGGCTCCCCATGGGGGGCAATAAATGGGGGGGTCTTGGCACGGCTGTGGTTTGTTTGTACCTGAACGGGGCACCGGGGAGCCCCCCGGGAGAGGGGGAATGGGGAAGGGGAGTCCTGGGGGGCTCCAGGGGGAGTCCTGAGGGGTCTGAGGGGCTCTGAGGGGGCTTGGGTGGTCTGAGGGGCTTTGAGGGACTCTGAGGAGGCTTTGAGGGGGCTCTGAGGGAGTTCTGAGGGTCTTAAGGGTCTCTGAGGGGCCCCTGAGGAGCTCTGAGGGGCCTCAGAGGCTCTGAGGGGATTTGGGAGGTCTGAGGGTCTTTGAGGGAGCTCAGAGGGTCTTAGGGGACTCTGAGGGGGCTCTGAGGGGATTCGGGAGGTCTGAGGGGACTCTGAGGGGGCTCTGAGGGAATTCAGGAGCTCTGAGGGGGCTCTGAGGGT
>NW_005057782.1:0-2243 GCF_000277835.1 Geospiza fortis
AGAAGACCCCAGACCAAATATCCCCATTTACCAAGCGGCATGTGCAAGGGACACCAAGAGCACGAGAGGAACACAGCCTGTAAGGGTACAAAAGTCCAGTGGTGCCAGTGTGACTCCCAGAGTGGTTCCTGAATGCTCAGACAGGAAAATTTCCTTAGCCAGCTGTCTGCAAACTAAAAAGGGATGAGACAGAAGGTCAGAGAATGAAGCTGTAGATTTGCAAGCAGCAGAGGAGGGATGAACCTGCTTCCCTGAGCATGCTCCAACTAGGGGGAAGAGTTCCTGACAAAAATGGGAAAATGGGCTGTAGAAGGATGATTTAAGTGAATAACAGTTGGCATGATTTGTCATGGTTTTGTCAGTCCCAGGAAACCTCTTCTGTGTAATAACAAATAGAATATCTGTTGTGATCAGCATTGGGCTTGAAGACTGAAAAATTTGTTCCATTTAGTGTCATTTAGTCTGTGTGACATCAGTGCAGCAAGTGGCAGTTGCCCCACTTATGCTAATTTTTATTATGAAAGTGCTTGGTAATATGAAGTCTACATGGCAAATCTATAAATACATGAATTTTCCTAGGAAAATACCCTGTCTCCCAGAATTTGAATCAAATGATGACATCTCTCATCAGGAACTCACTGTTATGTTCCTAACCTCTAAAGAACTCTTTGGCAAGTTTATTTAATAATTGATGGTTATGGTGATTGCATCTATCATAAAAATTTTTGAATGGGTAAGATGAACACAGCTTTTTCTGGAATGGAGGTTTAAAATGTTTGATCTTAGGGTATGGGCCCTTTAATAACCTGATATAATAGGTTATAATAAGACCATTGAGCAGCAGATGTTATCAGTTTGCTGTGTGCCTGAGTGGTTTTTTTCAAGATAAAATCCTGTTCTTCAAGAATAAGGACTCAGGAAGGTCCTGTTGGCCGCTCTGAAAACTGACTTGGAATGGCCACATTTGATGGAAGATGAATAACAGGCTCTGCACAAAAGCAGAGAGAAGGCAGAGGACATGCCTGATGGGACATTCTGCATGACCTGAGGATCTGCTCACACCCTGGTCCAGGATCAGGTGATGTCTCTATACCCTTGTGTGTCAGGTGTAGGTTGAGTCCTGTTATCGTAAGTACAACCTATGTTTAGTTCTTGCTTTTATTCAGATATTTGTTTTGGCTGCCAGCAGACTACTCAAGCTTTTCAGTGGTGATTTATATTGATTTTGCAGGTACAGATACTTAAGCTGCAGTTAAATGTTCATTGTAAGCAAACCATAATGCTTGCCTGTTAAATTAGTGGAGGTTGAGCTGGTTATGATATCAGAGGGATTTCCTGGAGTTGGATTTAATATTCTGCTTGTTTCAAATTTGGAGAAACTCTATCAAGGAGATTGGTGGAAGATAATAACAGACTTTCCTTTCAAATTGTCCTGCTCCCCATTGTTTTGCTTTTACTGCTGAGATGTATTTGGGGAGGATTAGGATCACATAAACCCCTGGCAGTGTAGGCGTGCTTATCTGCTGTGTGTTCCTAATGATTTGTTGTCATAATTACCTGTGCTGATTCTCCCTGCAGATAGGTGGGTTTGGCACAGAAATTACTGGTGTGTCTGACTGCTCTGTAATGTGTGTGAATGCAGTCTCTGGCAGTGTGGTGTTGTTTGTTTGGGGGTTTTGTTTGATTTCCTCTGGTCCTGTGCTGTTACTTTCACTGTGCAGGCAGTGATAATTCAGTTGGCTGTGCAACTGGGTAGCCATAATAATGCTGTCAAGGTGCATCTGTTTCTGTGTTTAATATGTATGTTCTGCTCAGTGCAGCCTCGTGTTAGTGGAGAATCTGGACCTTGATTGATGGCAGTCTGTCTTGATTGCAGCTTTTTTTTGGTTTGTTTTTCCCAGTTACTCCTTAATGGCCATAAACCATTCAAAGATGAAAAATAGTCCCAGCATCTTGCAACCTCACCTTTACATGTTTTGATTTTTACACAAGTGAAATGCTGTGGACATCAAGTCCAGAATTTCTAAGGCTGGTGCCATTCCCTGCCTGTGAGGAGAAATGTCCCAGAGGAGGCTTTAGGCTGCAGCTGATGGGAGTTGAGCCTGCTCTCTGAGCAGGGTTTGCTGCAGCAGGGGCAGGCAGTGACGGGAGATGTCTTCAAGGAATAATTCAGAACCTTATGAGCTCCTGCTGTCAGACCTACCCTAACAGTGAATGGCTTGTTTTTCATTGCTGTTTCAAGT
>NW_005057783.1:0-2242 GCF_000277835.1 Geospiza fortis
AATAATAATAAAAAAATAAAGTCCCAAGTATCCGAAATTTCCATCTTGCTTCTGCAACTTACTGTTCTCAGCTTCATTAAAGAACACAGTCTGAGACTGAATATGACTTACCAAATTATCCACCAGCCTTGTATGTGGGGGGCTGGGCTCCAACCGTGCACCTGCCCTTTCCCTAAGGTACAGCTCACCACAGGTCAGCTATAGGCTTCAGTTTGTCAGTCTTTGGAATATGAAAAAGAGCAGTTTACGTCAAATCTGCTACTTAAGGAGAGCCAAGAATCAATGTGGAAGTGAGAGAAAGTATGGTTTTGTGGGTGGCCTGGCCTACACTTAATTGGAATCATGTTGCCTGCTCCGGCAGGTTTCCAGAGTTTCTTACTCTATGTTAAAAATAGAGCCTCAGAGTCCAATTAAGTAAATCACAGTATTGATCTCAGCATGAACTGGGTGCACTGTACATCAAACTTTCCTCCACATACCTCCTCCTCTTGCTTTCCACACTCATGTCTTATATCTGCTGTCCTTAAAAGAATGTACAGGCAGCAGAACCTGTAATGACAGCAAAATACAAAAAGGTCTACTGTGGTATGTTGTATGGGTGAAGAAGATGCCTCTGAAGGAGCAGCAGAAAGCATAATAAATCTGTTTTCAGCTATTGATCTGTGTGCAGCTGGCACATAGGACTAGAACTATACAACGCAGGGCTACAAGTGCACAGAAATACCTGAACTAGTTCTGGAGTAACAGGAAGGGCTTGCTGGAAGAGAGCAGAGCAGACAGGGTGGCTTGCCTGGGTGCACAGACAGCGCTGAGAGGCAGGGGGTACCTGCCCCTGCAAAGCTGTTTCACTGCAGTCAGACTCACAGTTATCACTACAAATATCCCAGGGCTGGAGCAAAGGTACACAACCACAGTTACTTGCAAAAGAACATTTTTATTTTGGTGCTGTTAACTTATTATCCTGTTCATGTGCTATCTTAGTTACTCTACATTATGCTCTCTTTATTTTTGTTGTTAAGTTTTGAACTGCTCCATTGATGCCATTAA
The DNA here is from genome assembly GCF_000277835.1 of Geospiza fortis. Classification (NCBI taxonomy): domain Eukaryota; kingdom Metazoa; phylum Chordata; class Aves; order Passeriformes; family Thraupidae; genus Geospiza; species Geospiza fortis. The sequence goes on from NW_005057783.1 coordinate 1,048, forward strand.
GCTTCAACATGGTTTTCTACAAACTTTTGTCCCTTCTCCATTACTAACTGCACTTCTCTGTGGAACCAGCCCTCTCCTCATTGTTAGCTGAAAAGATGTGGCACAGGCCTGGTGCTCTTTGCCATGTTTTGAATAATTAAGTAGCATTTCCAGAACAGAATCATTAGAATGGTTTGTGTTGCAACAATCCTTTTAAGTTTGCACAATACCAGCAGAAGTTAAGCAAAACAGTTTCTAGTAACATAACCAGTAGTTTCACTTTACTACTTGGGAGGATTAAATAAAATTAATAATTAAACATAATGAGGTGTATCTGATATAATTCAGCTCTAATTTCAGTGATCTTGCTCTTTGCCTGTGTACTTCAAATATGTGATAATAATCTTACAAATTGATATCTACTTAATAGATAAGAAAAATAGAAAGAAAAATATTTCTTGTGGTTTCTCTATATTCATCATAAGCCATAAAATATCCTGAAAACACCAGAACAGAAGAGTACTTTATTTTTTGAAAGGCAGTTGGGGTTTAGGAAGTGTGGAGTGTGGAATGGTGGATGGACACACCAAATATCAAAGTAACTTCCATGTTATATATGGCCAGACTTAAAAATGACAATAAACCATGCTAGGTAGGCAATGTAATTGAGTAAATCAAACGGTTCATAGATGTGACTCCAAATGTGGCACCTGTCAAACATTTATGACCTATCTACTCTAAATCCCAATAGTGCCATCTGGGCTGCAACCAAACACTCCCTGTGAGAGCCCTCCTGTGCGCTGCAGTGAGATGATAGCACCTCTCCAACCACATGCATTTCAGGGCTTTAGATAGCATGGGCCAGCTGTGTCAGCTGGTACAAAACACACACTCTGTGTGCACTCTGTTCCAACACAAAATTAACGCCAACCTACTCCCCAGATGGAGGCAGAGACAGGTACACGTTGAAGACACAGAGACTGATAGTGTTGTCATTGACTTCAATTCCAACATCAGTTTTCATGCTGAAAGTAGCTCAATAACCTCCTCAAAATGAGCTTTTCAAATACACCAAACAGGTGCACACTCCAGCCATTTGGTCCTGTGCAGATGTTTTTCACCAGAAACCGATTTCATTGCAATGACAGACAACATAAAGTATAGAAACTTTCAGTTTCCCTCGAAGTTGCTAAATAGAGCTTAAAGACTAACTAGC
>NW_005057784.1:0-2241 GCF_000277835.1 Geospiza fortis
AAAGATTTGTTTTCAGATGTATATGCCTGTAGCACTTGCTCAGGATTTATCTGCAAGCTGATCACAGACTGAACCTGTGGTTATACTTTTGCAGGGTCCCTTGTTCCAGACAACTGCTGACCACAACTCTCATTTCCTCTCTCTGCAAATGTGAAATTAATACTATCATAACAGCACTTCTTAATACATGCCAAAGAGAAAAGATCGTTTTTCTGTTTTATATTTGACCACCCTGCATTTCAAGCATATGTGACCGCACCTCTACAAAACTGGTAAGTTTTACCCCTGTCATCATATGTAGTGCAACTTCTACCAGGATCATCATCCAGCAACTCTTCTTATATATTTGCCCATCACACAATCACCCTGAAATGACTTCCAGCATGTACCAGTTGTACTAGACCCTCCATTCATTTGTGTTTTGTCATCACAGATAAGAGCCAGGGGAAAAATCAGTCATTTGAATATGACATAAATATCAGCTGTTGGGCAAACCTAGACTTATGAACCTTTCAGAACAGGACACGATATGTACTTTTATTGTGCTGTGCCTAATACTAGAGCATTCTGGCCAACAATCATAACTGTAGATTCAAATAGATGGTAATCAAAATAATCATTAAAAAGGTAATTGACATCTCTTGGTCAGTACAGCTGTGTATCAAAGAGAGGAGCTGATCCTCATTTAGGCAACACTTGGCAGAAAAGTTGACCAAGTCGACTGCATACGCAAAGCAGAAGAGACTCAAAGTAGTCAGGACTCTTGATTCCTCCTGTACCCCGCTGCTTCACCAACACATGATCCTTCCTCTTATTGGACTGCTAAAACAGAGGCAAAAAAGCAAAACCCATAGAATCATGCTGGTTTCTTTCCTGTGGTTATGTCCTTTGGATGTGTTTATCATTACGCACCACCGAAGAGTTCCTCCATCTGAACGTCAGAAAGAGCCAACTCCAGTGGAGCAGATGTGCCCTGCTGCTGCCTGCTTGCCTTGCTGACCCTGCATCCAGTTTGCCTGTACTTGCTGCTGTCCTTACTTGCCTGACTTGCTTGGGCACATGGACTTCTTGATGTTCAGTGGAAGGGTATTTCCACATAGTCTTTGGCAATCCACCCTTTGAGCTGCAAAGGATTACAAAGCCCCACTGTCTGTGTTGCCTGCTTGTAGCAGGGGAGGTGGGAAGGGCCATGAAACTCAGCAGTCACAAAGTGGCCAAGGATATAATTGCGCTGCCACCAATTTCAGTTTACATCAGGAGACAGCTGTGATGTGCGGTGCCTGTAAAGCAATTGTGGTGCCTGGTCTCTTGCCCTTATTCTAACAGTGCTAGCAGGAAAGGTATGGGCAGGGCACTTCCTAAATTACCTGGATCACCTCAAGGCACCTGTACAGGGCTGCTGTCTGAGAGGAGTGAAGGGCTGGTCTGCAGGATGGCCTTGGAGCAGATCTTATGATCCTGATTAAGTTTAAGCTGTTGTATGTAAGTTTTTTGGGGTTTTTTTGTTTGATTGTTTTTCAGGGAAAAGCTCACATTAGTAAGGTTCTAAGGATAAACTCTACTAAGCAAGATCTTTTATAATTCCTTAGTCTGTCACTGATTCAATCAGGAAGTCACAGATACCAGGAATGCATAATCTTTGAAATAGAGAGCCATCTTTCAAGTCTCATTTCTTCGACTCCCCTCTTGTACTATCTCTGTCCCTCAAGGATACCCAACTGGAGAGAGAGTAAGTGGTGCTTCAACAGCTTGCTATTCCCACAAACACAAGACCTCTCATCCTGTTGGTGTCTAGAGGGCCTGACTGAGATTGGGGCTGTCACTGACTCCCAAAAATGTACTATCGAAGCAAATTCGGCTGACAAGAGAGGGAGTGACACGCCTAAAGTCACACAATGTGGCAGTACAGAATCCTCACAGAGATCACACACATAGGGCCACTTCTGTTAGCCCCCAACTCTTTTCCCAGGCATCAAACAGGGCTGCTTGCTATCAGATCTGTCTTCTGAAGTCAGAAGTTTTGAACTATTTTGGGGCAGAGTACAAAGTAAAGAATCATAACCCCTGCAAGGGACAGCGGGTTGCCTTTGCAGCATGAAGTCCTACAGAGGAAAGGCAGACTCGAACTTTTAGAATTAAAGAGAACAACTCTGTCTTAATTTCCTGTGGTTTTACATGAGATTTGTCCACAAAGGAACCATCTGTCACCATCTGCTTCATTTTCTTGATTTATTTTTTTTT
>NW_005057785.1:0-2240 GCF_000277835.1 Geospiza fortis
AAAAAAATGTGCAAGCATTGCTTGCTGATGGTTTAGTGCCTTCTATTCCCCTCGTGTTCTTGTCCCAGAGAGTTTAGGATCTGTGCTTAAGCACACCTGGCAGGTTTCAGAATTCCACAAGCCAGCTGGTCCTTGGTGTTGGCTGTGCTGGGAGTTACTGGTGGGCTCAGTAAGCACCACTGAACTGTGCTTCCTCAGCAGCTGGAGCTGGGAAACTCCATGGTGGGGCTTTCCATCAGAAAAGACACATCCATTCCAGCTTAAACACACATCTCCACATCCCAGTGACTCCAAACCTGGCTTCCGTGAGCTCCAGAGGGACTTAGAGTGAAACAGGCAGAGGTGGAGGGAGATGGGTGGTCAGTGGAAAGTCAGGGCTGAACCCCTGGCAGTTCTGTCTTGCTCATTCTCCACCGTAACACCACTGGGCAAGGTTCCTCACTGAAGGCCATAGCATGAAGGAAATCATTCAGAAAGCTGCTCAGTAGTATTGCAGAGTGTAGAAATTGCTGTGATGGAAGCAGTTTTTCCTCTGGGTGTGTGCACATGGACATGTCTGTGTAAATGAATGTGTAAAAGGCACTGGAGTGCATCATCCAGAGGTGGTCTGAGCTGGGATTTCCACTCAGCAGAGTCTGATGTGGGGAGGCTTTGTAGCAACTGCAGTGTTCTGTTTGGGGAGGTGTTCCAGATACACAGTACCATCATGGTAAAGATGATTTTGGCACAGAGGTAAGCACCTCTCTTTTAATTCAAGTGTCACATTTTACCCGCTTGCAGTTTCCTGCTTGTATGTTTTGGCTTTTGCCCAGCACCTCGGGCTATGTGTGCTCATCTGGTTTTGATAAAACATTGAACTTAGACAATACATCTTCTTGGACATTTCTTCCTGTTAGATTCAAGTGTGATACAAAGTAACCAGCACTTGATCAGTAGCAGACACTGTTTTTATCAAGCATTGTTGGATGTTCATTAGCCATGAAAGGACTGGAGAGAAAACTTGCCACAGGACAGGTTGGTGCTTGTCCTTCCTTAGCCACCTCAGTGGTTGCCTGTTGGGTGCTCTTTTGAAGCCCATGTTCACATACCAGGCTGCAATACCCAAGTTATTTGGCTGGTGTTTATCTTGCCTCTTTCATGGTCTTGTTAGTCTGCTAAGAGAGATAAAAATGCCCCTGAGATTTTGAACAGTGGCAGATGAATGGGAGTGGTAACCTCATTAAAAATCATCTCCTCATCCTGACATTTAGGTAGCATTTGAGAATGCAGTGTAGTAAAATGTTGGGTGAAAAGATGAATAAAAATTGCATTTCTCATGGTGTGCCCAAGGAGCATGTGTGAGCTCTGATATGAATGTGAGTCACTCAGGCTCTGTAACACCCTTCACATCCCTGATACATGCAAGGAAAGGGTGCACCACATCCATGTTTGTTAGACAGTGAGCTAAAACATGAAAAAAGGCATTTATCTCACTGAAATTCATCTGTCTGCCTGTCTCCTTTTCACCTGGGCTCCCCTTGGAAGAGGGAAAGGAGGGATATCTCCAGAGGCTGAGCATCTCTGCCTGATTTGCATCCAGAGGTTGCCATGTCACCACATGGTGTTAGTGGTGCTCAAGAAGCTTGGGATGGCTGCCCTGTCCCTGTATCAGCACCATCTCTCATGGAGAAACTGCCTAAATTCCAGTCCCAGGGGAGCTCTGCCTTGCAGCAGGGCACTGTCCCTGGCCTGTCCTGCTGCTGGGGCTCCTGGTGCTGTGCCAGGACAGCAGCTCCCACCGCCCTTGCTGTGGTGCTGATTTCAGTGCTGGCACCCAGTGTTCAGCTCAGAGCTCTTCCAGCAGGAGGGAAATGGGTGACACTCCATGAAAACCTTCTGGATAAGCTGGTCCTGGTATGTTGGGAAGCCTGAGTTGCACAGGGAGATAAAAGACACTCAGGCTTGCAGAGCAGCGTTGTCAGAGGCTTTGGTCTGACCTCAGGCTCTGACAGACGTGTTTATCCAGCATGAGGGAGGCTGGAGGCACTGCAAGGACCTCTTTGTTCTCAGCTTTTTTATCTCTTCATGTCTCATCTCCCTTCCTTCCCCCGGTGGACTGAGATGAAAGTTGTGTGCACCCCTCTGCAAGCTTCCTCAGAGATCCAACTGAAATACCTCATCCTTGGAGCACATGGCAGGGTTGAGCCATTGAACCTATTCCACTGGAGGCTTACAGCCCCAGAGCTTTTTTTTTTTTTTTT
>NW_005057786.1:0-2239 GCF_000277835.1 Geospiza fortis
TTTGTTTTGTTTTTTGTGGGTTTTTTTAATTGCTCGCAAAAGTTCTTCCATTTTTTAGATGGTTTGTGGAAAGCTAAGCTTGTTGGGAGCAGGCTGTTGTGGAACCAGTTCCCCAGTTGTTACCACAAGGAAGCTGGACTTCTGCTGAGGTCCTTTTTTGTCATAATACTGAAGGAGTTACACGTTTCTGGAGGTAGTTAGCATCTGCCACCCAGATTTAGATTGTTTCACATTGATTTCTCATAAGCCAGACATGATGATAGTGGCCACAGCAATTACTTGATGTGGTTTGGTCATGCTATTGGTCTGAAACATGTTTCCTCTCCAGGTACATTGTGGAAATTTAAAATAGACTTACAGGATGTTGTGACAAGCCACCTCAGTTCTACTGGGTCCATTAAGCCAAGAATCCTGCATTTCGATCCTCCATTATCAATCCTTTGCATGTACTGCAATTAATAAACCTTGAAATTATCAAGAATGAAAATTCCATCTTTTAAAAGAATATTTCTCTTCATGAAACAGAGGTTTGCCCTTAAAAGGGCCGCCCACAGCCATCAGACAGGGAGACCCACTGGAGGACATTTCCCAGTGTGTGGCTGTGCTGTTACACCCCGTTTTGGTGAACATGAGTTTCATTTCACTGCACTCCAAGCACATTCAGACTCGCATGACTCTTGTTTCACAATAATATCTTACTGCAGCAGATGGTGGAGGTGTCAGGGAGCTGCTGAAAACTGCCATGTTTATTAAACCTTCTCAGCACAGAGTAGCTCATCTGTTCCTGCTGGCAGTGGTTCCCAAGGGACTAGATGCCAGTCAGGATATTCAAAACACATTGTGTCCTGGCTGTGTTCTTGCCTGGATTTGCATACTCTTGCCTTTGACTGTAAGAAAAGGCTTTGTGTTGGTAGCAGTGCATGTTGGACAAATGTTTCAAATGTTCTCCAAGTTTAATTCATCCACAGTGAGCATGAAAGCAGGAAGAGTGCACACGGCTGGCCAACCTTGTCCAGTGCTGCCATTGTTTTCTTAAATGGTGATAGAGCAGGAAAACTTTGATAAATTCCTTAGCTCCCCTGTGTACTGCCTGTAAGAGGACAGGGTTACACAGGAGTTGCATTTCTGCAGTGTAGCACAAAGATGCTGAAAATGGTGTCCAGTTTGGCTCAGCTATCAGCACAGGAGCAGGTCTGGTGGCTGGGGTCCTCGTGTTTGAGCTGAATTGTTGAAACCTAACTGGGTAAGCTGCTGGCATGAACAGGGCTGTGTTATATCCCTTTAGGGTTAAAGTTACTAGATAAATCAAAACAGAATACTCACGTGTTGGAGTTACATCATTGCTAAATGTGTAAACACAGTTGCATTATTCCTTTTGTTTTCACTTCTGTGGACAGGGTTTCACATCAGAACAGCAGTGAATCTGCTTTTAACCATGGAATGGCTTTGCTTGTTTTTCCATATCAAGACAGAACTGTTAATATGCTTCCTAATCACATCAAGGATTGGAGAACAAATGGGTGGCACACATTTAACTTGATGGGTGTTGATGTACCTTAGAGAGGAGCTCAAGAAGAACTTAATCAAACCCAGCAACAGGGCTGAGGCTGCATCTAATGTGGGAGGAATAGTCACGAGAGTGGAGATTTCTGCTTTAGCACCTGTGGGTGCCAGTGCAGGCTCTGGGCTGGGATTTGGGAGCTGCTGCTCAGCTCCCTGTGTCCAGCCCTGCAGCCACTGGTGTCTGTGTGCCTGTGGCTCGGGCAGTCTGACAGCACATGAAAGTCAGCACAGGCAAGGGTGACGTGTCCTGCATCAGAAGGAACAACTTTAAATTACTCACACGCATTGCTGGATGTGAAATTAACTGCTCAGGGAAAAAAAATCCAAACATCTTTGCATCATTATGGATACTTCATCTCGAACATCTGCTCTTTACAGAGCTCTGGGTTGAAAGAGAAAAGAAATTTCATCTCCAGCCCAAATGATCAGTGGATTCCCTGGAGCACTGGGATGGATATTGTTTGAAAGGCCAAGTTTTCATTCGGGTGTGCATCTTTGGACACAGCTCACTGACAATCAATGACATGAGCTTGCTGCTTGAAACTCACTTGCTTTTCCTGCACACTTTGTCACTTGCAGAAGTAACTCATTACAAAACTGAAAGCCTGAAGGCTTCCCTAAGGGAAATTATGATGATGAAGGTCCAGAATGACTTAAAACTAAATAGAAAAAAAAA
>NW_005057787.1:0-2239 GCF_000277835.1 Geospiza fortis
TTTTTTTTTTTTTATTTTCAGCCTGGTTTTTATTTTTTTCCTGTGTAAGTTTGGCGCAAAGCCTGGAGGGCAACATACACTACATGTAATATTCAGCCATTTTGTCTTCTCCCCTCACAAATTCAGCAACATATTTCTTCCCTCTGTCTCTTATAGATCAATATTTTCACTAATGCTAGAATTATTTTTTCCCTAAATTCAGTAGCAAAGCTAAGGTTCCCTCAGGATTTCTTGGGATACTATAAAACTTTTTATTACTGTTATATTATCAATATACTTCATTTATTATGCTGACATGTTTCAAGATAAATGTCAAGATTTACTACAGGGGGGAAGAGAGGAATATCACTGTAGGAGTTCAGTTTTTACTGAGAAAAGATATTTTGGGTTTTTTTATTTGGAAGGATTGCCAGTCCTTTGTAAAGACTGTTAATCTAAATTCTTAGGAAATACTTTAAGGGGTGTTAATTCGATTTCTTTAAGATCCTTAAGAGGAAAATTAAAACCAAGAAAAAAAGAAATTTCAACAAAGATTTCAACAAGAGGCAATACATAAATGATGAGCAAATTTAGCTCCACTATTCCATAAGAAGGTTGTGGCATCAACCCAGAAAGTTGTGTATGAAGAGTTTATTTTCAGGCTCACCATAGCCATTTTTGTGTCCAGATATCTTGCCTGTCTTTCTATAAAATGAAGATAAATGTGCTTTGGTCCTTCTTGGAACCTGGAGTTAGCAGTTTTTTCAAGTATTGTAATCAATGTATGAGGCACTTGGATAATTCTCACTCAACCAGCTTCAACACAGCAGACATTTGTTTTACTCTTCCCCACAAAAGACAGATGGTTTATTTGCCATTCTAGGTTAGTGCATGTCCTTTAGTTAAAATAATCCAGAAAAGAACCTCTTATAGATGGGATGACCAGAGACATCAAAAATCCTTTCAAGAGATGCAGAATTAGGATAACACTTCTCCAGATTTGTAAGGGTAAGCAACTGGAATGTCACTGCTAAGTGGACATTGCTGGAAATGGTAGAAACATTTCCTTTGGACAGATCCCATGAAGTCTCCAGCACAATGCAAGCAGCTGCTTCCCCCTGAAACTTCCCATGTTCAAAATAAAGACCAAAGCATCACAGCAAAACAGATCCATGTTAAAACCACAGGACCACCTCTACAGTCCCTACAGACTGGAAACACGCCAGGTCAAACGTTCCCATTTGCCTCGTTTTGTTGCAGCCAGTGGAGTGAAGCCAAAATGTGAATTTGGCCCAGGAACCAAAGCATATGGCATTGTTCTATTACACTTGCACAAATCACTGGATGTTATTACTGAGAACATACCAGGCCCTTATTTGAGTGCTGGAGGAGAAAGGGGTTGAGCACAGGGCTATGAGCCAAAAATTCCTGAGTTCAATGCTGGGGTCTATCAAATAAGCCACGATTGCTTGTATTTCCTTGTGTGTGAAATACAGGGGTAGGAGGACGAGAGTATCCAAATTATTCACAAAATATTACTAATTTTGGCCTAGAAAAACCATCGCCCTGGATGTTTTCCACAGTCTTTGGAGAAAGACAGCCTCCACCATAGCAGGCCTCAGAGAAATTACCAGGTGTTGATATACCCTCAGTGATCAAAAGAAAGGATCCCGTAAAGGAACATATTTGTCCTATCTGGCTAACTTTGAAAACTGATAGCATTCATGTTCAAAGAGCCAGAATGGCAGGATTTATACACCAGCACATTTCCACCTTAGCTTAAAGCTGGAGTTGCTGTGAGAATGTGTAGGTGATCTTGCAAGCAGAGTCGGTATGAAAGTTCAGTTGAAATTTGTACAGCCTTTGAAAGACTGGAGACATTGCTCAATGCTGGAATTACTGTAGCCACACGTAGGATATTCACAGAGGTCACGTAGGAGAGTGTGTGCTGGAGCATCAGCCAACATATTCAAGAGGTTTCCCAGTGCTTAAGGCCAGGCAGAACCACTAGAAGGGCTTGTGGAATCTCATTTCTTGCATCTTTCTCAGTTTTTTACAGCCGTCCATAATTAAGGCAAACAGATTCCAGCCTAGAGGGCTAAATGATGCTGTGGGTTACATTTCATGCAACCAGCCAGTGAATGTCGTGTTTGACTCACAGGTCGGGTTCCCCATTGCTCCCAGTGTCTGTCATGGCAAAGTTCAGGGATGGCAAAGGAAGCAGCTGAAATTTCCAGCCTCAGACACCTGCGCAGCCCCA
>NW_005057788.1:0-765 GCF_000277835.1 Geospiza fortis
CCCAGTACAAACCAGTATAAACCAGTTCACTTTTATCCCCAAAAATCTCCATTTTTCATCCTAAAATCTCCATTTTTGTGCCAAAATCTCCCGGGATTTTCCCTCCCAGTCCCTCCCAGTACAAACCAATACATCCCAGTATAAACCAGTCCCTCCCAGTCCCTCCCAGTATATCCCAGTATATCCCAGTATAACCCAGTTCCCTTTTACCCCCCAAAATTCCCATTTTTGACCATAAAATCTCCATTTTTCACCCTAAAATCGCCATTTTTGTGCCCAAATCTCCCAGATTTTTCCCTCCCAGTACAAACCAGTCCATCCCAGTACAAACCAGTATATCCCAGTTCATCCCAGTCCCTCGCAGTTCCCTTTAACCCCCCAAATTCCCATTTTTTCCCATAAAATCATATCCCCGTTCATCCCAGTCCCTCCCAGTTCCCTTTAACCCCCCAAATTCCCATTTTTCCCCATAAAATCCCCATTTTTCACCCCAAAATCTCCATTTTTGTGCCCAAACCTCCCGGGTTTTTCCCTCCCAGTCCCTCCCAGTCCCTCCCAGTATAACCCAGTATAACCCAGTACAAACCAGTATATCCCAGCATAGCCCAGTTCATCCCAGTTCCCTTTAACCCCCAAAATTCCCATTTTTCCCCATAAAATCGCCATTTTTCACCCTACAATCGCCATTTTTGCGCCCAAATCTCCCGGGTTTTTCCCTCCCAGTCCCTCCCAGTATATCCCAGTACAAACCAGTACAAACCAGTA
>NW_005057788.1:1269-2238 GCF_000277835.1 Geospiza fortis
TGGGAGGCCCCGCCCCCTCCGGGCTGGGGGAGGGGCTCGGGCTCTTCGTCCTCGGAGCTGCCGCCTGGGGGGATTTGCATAAATTAGCATAGATTAGCATGGATGAATTCATTTAAATTAACCAAATTAAAACGAAATTAACCTGAATAAACCCAAAATTAAATGAAATTAACCCTAATTAACCCAAAATTAAACGAAATTAACCCTAATTAACCAAAATTAAACGAAATTAACCCTAATTAACTCAAAATTAAACGAAATTTACCCTAATTAACCAAAATTAAACGAAATTAACCCTAATTAACTCAAATTTAAATGAAATTTACCCTAATTAACCCAAATTTAAATGAAATTTACCCTAATTAACCCAAAATTAAATGAAATTAACACAAATTAACTAAAAATTAAGTGGAATTGATCCAAATCAACCCAAAATTAAATGAAATTGACACAAATTTAAACAAAATTAACAAAATTAACCCAAAATTAAACGAAATTAACACAAATTAACTCAAAATTAACAAAAAATAAACCGGAATTAATCTAAATTAACCCAAAATTAAATGAAATCGACACAAATTTAAACAAAATTTACCCAAAATTAAACAAAATTAACTAAAAATGAGCTCAGATTAATCTGAAATTAACCCAAATTACCTCCAAATTACCCCAAAATTAAATGAAATTAACCCAAAATTAAACGAAATTAACCCAAAATTGACCCAAAATAATTTAACAAATGAACTCAGATTAACCTGAAATTCACCCAAATTAACCAAAATATCCCAAAATCACTCCAAATATCCCCAAAATTAACCCAAACCACGCCAAAATTATTCCAAATTAACCAAAATCCCCCCAAATTAACCCAAAATTCATCCTAAACCCCAAAATTATCCCCAAAATTAATCCCAGATCACCCCAAAATCACCCAAATTAACCAAAATCCCCCCAAAATATCCCAAAATT
>NW_005057789.1:0-2238 GCF_000277835.1 Geospiza fortis
TTTTTTTTTTAAGCTGCAGCAGTGGGAGTCACTTTCAAAAACTTGGAACAGAATGCTCAAGAGGGACAGTTCTTACTAGTCTTCAAATATATAGGGACTTAGCAGAGTGGGCCCCAAATTCACTTGGAATGTAATGTTCAAGGGTTCTTGATCTCAGGAAGCTTAATAATGTAGCTACACAGCCAGTGTGAATCTGGAGGAACTCTTTCAGTGTCCTTGACTGATTAGATACTTGATGAGATCCACATCCATCTGTGGTGATGAAAGATGCACTTAACTATTTGTCATTATTTAGTTGCTCTTTGTAGAGTTAGTCATACTGTGTTTTCTAACCTCAGTGAGTCACAATGGTGTGGACTGGCTGGGGGAATATGAAAGCCTGACTGAAGCAGGCTACAGGAGCCTTCAGAGGAGCAAGTCTGCCAGCAGACTTCAGAGACAGTCCCCTGCAGCAGAGGAGCTGAGCTGAGGAAGCAGGTTAATGAGCAGTGATACATCGTACCAACATACCTGTTTGTCCAAGGCACAGGTGCTCTGTTTCCAAGGGAAGGTAGTTTTGTTTGTGTGTTTCAGGGAATTATCCCACTGTAATTACAGTTCATACTTACACTGGTAAGTCTCTATGCTGGAGGTGAGTCCTGCACTTCCCTTCAAGAGTGGGATGCTCCCATAGTGGGTGTGGGGTTTTGGATATGACTGTTCTTGGGAAAAGGCAGAGGAGAACAGTTGCAGCCTAGGTTTAGAAGCAGGTGGTGCAGCTGATGAGTGGCAAGAGAGCTGCCAGCTGCATGCCCAAGGTGCTTGGGCTGCACTTGTAGGACTCATTTCAGTACCTGCTCTGACTTGGCACAGGAAAGTGCCTGAGGAACTTTATGTAGTGCCACAGGACCATGAAACTGACCTTATGTTAAGTGCTTTACGTAGACAGTAAAGTTTACCAAAGAAGCATAAACAAAATATAACTTTAATATTCTTCTGTTTTATTCCTGATTTTAAGCTTGATTCTGTACCTATCATCCTTCAGGGAGAAAATCAGAAAAAAAATACTGTTCTTTCAAGTGCACTGTCTAGAATTGCCATGTTGCCTTTCATTTTGCTATTGTGTTTTTCAAGCTCCTATTTTAAAGCTCAGGCTTTCATGGGGGTCCTTTTCAACTGAGATGACAAATGTAAATGTGATCAAGTGCTAATTAAGAATATGTTCCATGTCCCATTCTGAAAGCTTTTGCACTTGTTAGGGTTTCCCTTGGCACTTGGTGTGGGCTAACAGCAAATGTGTAGTCACTCCTTACATCAGGAATGTTTGATAGGAATTTGTCAAACACTAGTGTAGGATAACCTTGCTCTGGATTATGCTGAGAGAGATGTTTGCAGTCAAGGAGGAAATAAAAAGCTGTTACTGCTTTTCATGTTTATATCATCAAAAATGTTAACACATTTGGGAAGAATGCCGGGGAGATTGTTATTGGAGTTAAAATGTATATGTGTATATTAAATCCTTCATTTTGTGAAAATTACACGTTTTCTCCACTGCCATCTTTAGCACATCTTCCAAAAATATGTATACTGGGGTGGAAATAAGCTGCTGAAGGCAAGGGGAAGGAAGGAACATTTATTATCCTTCACGAAGTCTCAAGTCAAGCCTTTACTGTGGTAGCTGGCTGTAGGAAAGCACAATGCTGACAGCTCTTGGACAGAGAGCCTTGTCTTAACTTTGGGCTGTTGCATGTTTGATCACTTTCAACTTCTTGACCAATAACAGAGGCAGAAAGCAAGATTGCACTTCAGAGCACACAAAGGCTAGTCTAAATTCAAGGATAAAATGCCAAATAGCCACAGCACAAGCATGCTTTGGCTAAATGTGTTGTGTTTTTGTCCTGTGTACTGTAGAATCTTTGTGATGGCACTTAATCACATTAACAAGTCGAGATACCTGTTCTGTTTTATACACTAATGCATCTCAGTGTCTCAAGGTTCCCAGGAACAACAGTTCTAGATGGTATGTTCATTTTTTGTTCCTTTGACCATAATCAGTACAACCTTGATGTGTTTACATAGTCAACTTTTTCACTTGCTTATGAAACAATGAATTTGGAAGGATTTTCTGCTTTTTGTATAGCTGCATGCTTTTTCTGTATGAAATTAGTGAATACAGGTACTACACTGCTAGAATCAGAGGTAGAAACACTTCAGTATTTCTGTCTCAGTTTTTGGTGGTTTTTACTTCAGTGAAAACAC
>NW_005057790.1:0-2237 GCF_000277835.1 Geospiza fortis
TTTTTTTTTTCTTACCCGTATTCTGACTGATGCCTTTCTTCTTTCTACTCCTTAAATAACTGTGCTTTCCTTATACAGGTGTAGCTTTTCTTGCCTTCTTAATATCACCTCACTATAGAATAGTGTGTTGCACTTAAGTGGAAGGGGAAAGAATAATGCCTTCCTACTTCACACTGATCCTCTGCTAACCTTGAGTCTCTTGGCTTGGCTTCTCATACTGCGGAGTTCTAAAATCTGTCACTATCTGTTCACTTCCCCTGATGTAAAGTTGGCTTCTGCCATGGTTTTCTCTTGGCTAGGTTTGTTCAGAGCTCATCCCTCTTCTGTCAGCTCTGACTACCTTATTTCCCTCAGACTTGTGTGTGTTTGGCATGTGTTTTTGTCATGCTGCTCTTTTAATCTCTGTCTTTCCATATGAACTTAATATTCTGTGTCGTGATTTCTAAGACCTTTGACCAGCTCAGATGCTGCTTCCATCCCATTCTCTGTCTTTTCAAATGAGGCAGTATCTTTTGTTCTGCTTTTCACACCTTCAGTGATTTTAGCGTAGATCTCTTGCATAATTTTTTCGCTGATTTGGTTTTGCTTCTTTTCCTCTTAATCTTGCCTGGCTGTGGTTCAGAACAGGGGCCAGCTCTTCTGGTGGTTCTCTCATCTCCTTTACAGAACACATTCAGGCTGGTGGAAGCATATGACAAGCTTGGAGTAATTTTTCACTGTCTTCTTGCTAAGGAAAACTGGGCATTGAAAAGCAAATAAAAATTCTTGGGCTGTTTCTTGTGGCAAGTCTGCTCATTTATCCTGTGGTAATTTGTGTGCAGCCAAAGAAAATAACCTGAGCCCTTGGTTTTTATAATTTCCTACAAGCAATGAAGCTTTGGAATTGCAACAGTTGTAAATAACTTAATTACTAGTCCCTTTAATGAGAAATGTCTGTTCATAAATTTCTCTTTGAATCAATGAGTACATTTTCTTCTGTCATTTAGAGCATCTTTTGACAATGGTCTGTATCTCTGCATGTTTGGTTTTTTTAGCTCTGTTTTTTTCAGTTAGCAGAAATTTGATAGCAAACAACAACTTCCCATTCCTAACCATTAGTGGGTTTGTCACAGACACTTGGTCTTAAACACTGCAGAAATGTTGTGCTGTGATTTCTTTGGGTAGCTGGTCTTCTCTCCAGTCCAATAACACATTGCAGAGATGGTTTTGTTCCTTGCTGGCATTCCTCCTCAAAGGGGCGTAGGGAATATATATACACCTTGTCCTTTTCTCAGTGATTGCTCTTGATTGTAAGGACTTGCATCAAATCTGTTACTCTTCTACAGAAATACCTGTAAAATTGCTATCTACCACCTTGTGCACCTGAGGCCAAGCTTTTAAATCCTTTAGTCATTGCTTTTGTCAAGCTGAGACCTTTTGTGTGATCTCTTCAAAGTCAGTGGGCACTCACTGCTCCCATTCCTTTCAACCTGCCCAGGTCCTTCATGTGATCAGCAGCCGAGGAAGCTTTCAGATGAGATGTTAAACAGAGATTAACTTTGGTGTGTTGGCTCCAGACCACAAACAGAAGGGAATTTTCATGGAAAGGAGGGAGGAAGTTGCCTCATCAGATGCCTGTTGCCTCATTAGCTGAGTTGCTGCTTGTTCACTAACAAACATCGCTTATTTGCTCACACAAAGGTGAGCCTCCTAATGCTCAACACTTCCATCTGAGTAACAGTCAAAAGACAGAGTAAACATTCAAAAGACAGGGTGTATCTACTCAGACTGGCTCTCCAGCTTGGCAGCTGAGCATTATAAGGCAGTTTAATTCCAAATATGCTGCTTCTCTTCAGGCTGCACACCCTGTGTTGGTAGAGGCTGAACAAGAGAATCCCATGGATCACTTTGGCTGTGATCACTTTTTCTGTGTGACACTGGATCACTTTTTCTGTGTGACACAGTACACCATCATGCACACATACCAGAAAGATCTCTGCAAATAATCTCAGAAGCATTGCTGCTGAAAAGTAGATTGGGCAGAGCTTGGGTTTGAGTGATGTCCCTGGGCTGTGTCTGATACCTGGGCCAGCTCCATGTACCCCTTTATTTCTATCTTCATCATGTCAAGTGCATATAATGAGTCCCTTTTGAACCACACATCTTTGTTTAACTCTAATTAAAAAGATAAATGATAAGTTCCAAGTTCTGGTAAAACTCTGTACTTAGCTTAAACAAGACATTGTAGGAGATTTTTT
>NW_005057791.1:0-2237 GCF_000277835.1 Geospiza fortis
TTGGACTCAGCAATCTTAGAGGTTTTTCCTAACCTTAATGATTCCATGATTATGTGATTCTAAGTGAGATTGCTTCCCTTAAATGCCTCAATTCCAGCCAGCTGACGTCAAAGCAAGTCCAAGAACCAATTAGGTGTGCACCTTACATGGATGCTGTGAGTACAGAAAACCTAACAGGAGCTTCATTGATCTCAAATCAAAGTAGTTCTTTTTCAGAAGAGAGTAAGGACCTGAGATTCATTACCTCAACTAACCTCATCCAGCCAAAAAAGCCAGACATCTAAGCTTAATTCAGTTCATAAAATCATAGACATTTAGTGCTCTTGGAGACAAAGCACCTGAACACCATACAGGATACAACACTGGATGGAGAGAAGTTCCAGTGATCCCAGGTCTAATGATACAAGATGCCAGCATTTACAAAAGTGAACTGAGCCTGTAAAGCAGGATTCAAACTGAAAAAAACACACTTAAATATTGTTACAAACTTCATGTGAGTCTTTTCATTTTGAGATCTGTGTATATAAATTAGCAGGCAGAAAAAGGCAGCTTGCTATGCTTTTTCCTACAGAGAAAGCTGTTTACAAGTGTAAATAATGAACTGTTATGACATTTGCTTTTGCTATTTTAAAGCACTAGAAGAATTCCAAAGAAAAAAGGCAAACCAATTCCCAGACTCTTTTGAGAGTCAATGAGATTGAGGCACATGCCATTTGTGCCCTTGACAGATTTTCATTTGATGTTTCAGTGTAAAACAGTGTACCATAGACATTTTACAGTTGGTAAGGGCTCTGATTCACATATAAGGGTGAATTAAGCTCTGGTAAGTGGAGAAGAGCTCTCCTTCCACAATTCTCCCTATATCAACTGCTTCTCCCTTGGGAATGGATAGCAGGTTTCTCTCCTCCCTTACCAATTTCAACCCTGAAAATTAGTGCAAAGTGACATGAATTCTACTTCATACTAGTACAATGGGTTGAAAGCTGCAGGTGCTTGGAGACACCTACGCAGGCTGTGTGCTTGCAGAGCAGTAACTACCAGGTGCAGAAAAGCTTCAGCTTAATCCACTGCTACAAGAAAACAAGCATCCTCACTTGGTAAAATAGGGTCTGCCGTGAATGGTATCACCTGCCTCAGCTTTTGGGTTTGGGATACATCTTGATAGACCTGAGCAGACAGGCTTTTGCTGAAAAAAGGTGGAGAGGAGAAAATACCTCCCTAAAATCTGCTTTGAGGATCAGTTCTAGGACTGAACCATCCTCTGCATGAGGGACTGTTCTGTCGCTGGCAAGTCGCACTTCCTTCCCTAAATATCTGCGCTCAGGAGCCCCTGTTTCCATCAATCCTTTGTTACACTCTTGAGATGGCTGTATTAATATCTGAGCCCATCAGTGCTGGGTGCTCACAGCATCCACAGAGCTGCAATCCGTGATCCTGTCATTCACCACTGCAATCAGTTGCCAAAATGCAACAATAGCCTTGAGAATATGACTAAGAACAGCCATATTACACTGGGGGAATTATGAATATTTATATGGCTCTAGGAAATGAGTCCCCTTGATGATAATTTACAAATGCCTGACTCCATTTAAATCCAGCACAGGCATTTCTGCTTTACCTAGCAATAAGCAGGCAATCAGATCTGTTAAAGTCCATTAGAGTTTCTTGGATAAGATCCTTCTTCATGTCAGGAAACAACTTCTCTTTTTCACTCATTCAGGTGCCAATAACTTACCATGATATTACTCCAGGTGTAATTATCATCATCTCGGCACCAGTGCTCATAAAGAGCCCTCAAACTTCAGGGCACATCACGAAGAGTCTGATTCAACCTCTTATAATCCTATTTTTAGCACGTTACTCATGATATTTGCATATAAATCAATGGGATAAATTACATGTTACACAGGACTGGGCTTGCAGAATCTAGAGGTGTTGATGCCCTTTTCCTGTAACCAGCATAGACTAGGCAATTCAGAAAGCTGCCAATAATGCAGTATTTGGAAACCAACTTTAGCATGGAAAGTGAGACTTCAGAGCTGAGAGTCATGACTCAGGATTCCACACCTAAGATGATGTAAATGCTATGACCTAATTAAAAAAAGGCCTTAGAAGAGGGACAAGTTCATAAGATGCTTAGAGGGCTGGAGCATCTCTTCTGTGTTCAGCTTGGTGAAGGCTCCAGGGAGACTTTATTGCTCCTTCCAGTACCTAGAGGGGCTCCAAAAGAGCTGGAG
>NW_005057792.1:0-2237 GCF_000277835.1 Geospiza fortis
TTTACTGACTATATTGAAAGGAGTTGCAAATATATCATGCACAATTTCCTCTTATATCAGTAAATTCTCATTCCTTTTAATCACTTTGTATGACAGCTTGCTTCCTCATATCCAGTTTTGTTTCCTGTTTTTATCTTTTTCTTTTGTAGATATTGCTGACCTTCATCCAAACACTGTTCTATAATCAGGTAATGCAACCACAAACTTTAAGCTTCTTCCCAGCTTTATCCTCTCTCACATATGATGGATGAGCTCCCTTTAAGCCATAGCCCCCAGTATCAGCATTCAGGTCCATGAACTGGAGATAATGGGAAGCTTTGCTGTACCTGAGGGAGCTGAGATCCAAGGGAACGAGGCAAGCTGAAAAGAAGAGCTGCAGTAAAAGAGTTTGGCAAACTTCTTCACAGGACAATGCCAGTGACCTGCTCAGTGCTTTCTGTTTGAGAATCACCTGGAAGTAGGCTCTTCCACAGTGCTTGCTTAAGTTCTTTTGAATTAATTGCTATAGCTCTCAGCATTATTAATGTGTACTTTGTCACTGATAATCCAGTTCATGTGTGTTATACCTCCTCCTTGGCTCAAAGTCTCATTAAATCTCCAAAGAGAGAAGTGTTGTCTTCCAGTGTGCCCTCATATTTGTGTAAACCTCTGCAAAATCAGGTCTAGGAGCCCTGTCTTCAAAAATTTTTACGGACGGTCTGCCATGCAATGTACTTTCAAAAACTTATTAAAAAGAAAGTGAACAATTTGTTTAATCAATATTTAAATGTATTATTCTGTCATATTTGCACGTTTAAAGTGTTTGTAGAACAACGATACATAAGCCACAAAATTTTATGTACAAATCATGCAAACATTGCCTAATATAGACACCAAACAGCATCTGACTATTGCATCTAACTATCTGAATATTGCATCTGACTCAGGTGAATCCCAGTGTTTCAGACATTACTAGTAAAGTAATGGGTGACTTTTGGGAAATTAACTGATGATCTCAGACATTCTCCTTCTGGACAGCTCACATCATCATATAAATGAAATCATTACTGTTTTACAAGCTCAGGAGAGAGATAATGAATAGGTCAGGTAAAAGAGCTGAACAACATCTTGTCTGTAAAATAAGGTGGCAGCTAATTAACAGGATGCTGGGGTGATAACTTTTATTCCCACTGCCCTTCCATGTCTTCTTTAGGTTGAAAAATAGAACTTCTAAGCTCTCTGAAACAGATACAAAGCTCCACACAGGATTCTGCAATTCCTACATGAAGCTGATTGTTTTCCTCTCAGAATTTTATACTAAATGTTTTCTAAACACTTTACTGATTACTGGAAAATGTGGTTTTACTTACAAACAACCTAACCCTTGGAAAAAAAATAAGGCGATTAAGAAAAGCAGAAGTAACAATATGCAAGAATGCAGCTTTAATTAAATAACTTACATGAGGGGAAAAACATTCTAGTATATTTTTCATCTGTTGAGGACTGTTAAAGAAGAGCATTTTCTACTAAAAAGAGTTCAGCTATTTTCAGTATCTAAAACCAAATATATATATTATAAAATTGAAAGGTCAGTAGGTGCCTTAAGATAACATCTACTCTATCAACCCCTTGGAAGGCAGTATCAAGATGTATTATTCTTGACCCTTGTTTGTCTAACCAGTTCCTGAAAGTCTCCAATAAAGGAGATAGATACTCTCTATGCATCCAACAGCACACCCCAATGTTTAATTTAACTTGCTTTTCTCATTTTTCCTCATATTTGCACAAACTCTTCCATGCATCAGCTTAAGCCTCATCTTGTCTTACTGCCTACAGGTTTGGGAAGCAGATTATTTTGTTCTTCTTTGGACCAACTTTTGATGCACTTTTGTATTTTTCTCATATGCCTTGTTCAGCATTCTCCTCTTACTGCCAAGAAACCTGAGTTTGTTATGTTCTTCCTTGAAGATCATGTTTGCTTTGCTTCTGAAAGGTTTTGCTACCTTTCTATGGGTTCTGCCCTTAAAACCTTACTAAAATTAATTTATATGTTAACCATTCCTTCCCATTTTACCTCCAAAACCTTGCCTGTGATAGCATATTTGGTTTTCTTGACAAGATTTTTTCTTGACAAACTCATGACCACAGTCATGACTCATGTACTTATTACTAACAGGGCAAGAATCAAATCTTCATCTTTCTCATCTCTAAAGTATAAGCCAGATGTGAAGTTTCTCATTATTGATTAATAGTTTTTT
>NW_005057793.1:0-2236 GCF_000277835.1 Geospiza fortis
TGACAGCCACATTTACCAACTCAACTCTCTCCAGGAATAGTGCCAAAAGAAGCAGAAAATAGCAGCAGCTCAATTTTTCTACCATCACTTCTAAACTGCACGAGGCTGCTACCAGTGCAAGGGATAGTACAAGCTGGGCAAAAAGGACTTCTAGGATGCTGCTTCAGGTGGGTTCCAGGAGGCAGAAGTATTTGTTACAGTGGGTGAACTCCCTAGAGAAGTCACTGAAATAAAACTCTTTGCTACTACTGCCTGACTGAGTCTCATGCATGCTGAGTAGGGAGAAACTAGAGGTCCTAAAAGAGAAAACATTAATATTAAAACCCTAACCTTTTCTGATCTGCGATGGCATTTATGGAAGAATTTTTTACTAGAACAGTAATATGTGTCTGTGTGCACACACTGACCTTAGCAGAAGAATGATTGTGACAGATGCCAGTTTCTGGCCGCACATCTAAATATGCTGATATTTAAGGGATATGTACACATGAAATCCCATAATTGCTGCCTCAGAACTCATGTCAAAACCTCATATCTTCATATACCACCTCAAAGCCCAATCCCCAACTCAGTGCAGTTCTGTAAAAGGTCAGGACCACAGAGCTATCTGAATTTAAAAGTGAAGTCTTTCACCAGCTCAGAGAAGACCAATGGTTCTTGTGGTATACATTCACTTAGCCCAAGCCAATGATGCATTCTTTCCCCAGAGGAAATCTAGACATGAAAAATTGGAATTGCAAACCTTTTGTGATAGGAAAAGGAAACTCTATGTCATCTCTCTCTCTCCCACATTACACTACACATGCCTCTTCCATTTGAGTTATTTCAATAATTCTATTTCCGCTTAAAACAGTCTTCGATAAGCTGAATACCAACAGCATCTTCTATTACCACACCAAAGCCAAGAAAGGAAAATAATTACCCTTTAATAATTTTGAGACATCAGACAAACAGTATTTCTCTAAGTACACGTGGAAACCCTATATGTAGGAAGACAGTATTTTTAGTTTCCTAATAGCCAAACCTTGGATGGATCATTTTGGATTTCTGCCTTCTCAGTGTTTAAGCACATTTCCACTTAAGCACTGTTGCTGACTTTGACTGCCTGACAACATATGCCTTTTTCTGGCAATGCCACAAATGTAGACCAATCTATTATTAGATTAGATCTTTGAAACTGCAAAGCTTACACTGCGTATGGAAGAAATACTCAAGCTTGCACAGAGCAGGAAAGTGCCTACGGGATGCAGCAACAGCATCATTTCAGTTTGCAAACATTGCTCCAGTCTCCATGGGAGAAGAGAGCAGGCAAGTGGAGTGCTTGGCTGTGCTTGCAGGTCCACACCAGAAGTGTCTCCTCCAGACATTTGGTCTCCCAGGTCTGCTGAGATCACAAGAGTGGTAATACTGGGATGAATGTGACTTCTGTTTGTTCTGGGTCACACACAGAGCACAAGTTTTTGGGAATATTGCTGCGAGTCATTTGAAAGTTCAGTACAGACAATGTATTTAAGGAAGACCACAAGTCCTACCTCCTTATTTATAAGGAAACTGCTTAATGAATTGTTATCTCAGCAGGGTAAAGAGTTACAAAACTGTTTGCCCTATGGAAAAGATTCATTCCAGGAGCACGTGGGCAGCTGGTCTCCCCACATGTAGGAAGCCATGGCTAAATGCCATTCAAGGAAGTCAAATGGAAGTAACACAGAAGTTTGCAAAGAAGCAGTTGAACTGAATAGAAATTTAGAAGCAGTAGCAGCAAGCTCATCTGTGTGAATATGAAAGACATAATTTGTTGGGATTTGTTCCAGGCTGTCTTCCCATTTGAGATGAGGAGGGATTTGTATGCTTCACTCTGTATGTTATCATGACAATATATATTCTTATCACAGAATAAGACACATGCTAATAATCTAATTCTTGTTGATTCTTTTTGCAGTTTATAAATAATGACAAGAGGAAGATCCACTGCAACATCTTGTGAGACATATTTGGAAAGCAGTAAAGAACACCTGTGCTGTTAATGACATAGAGGCCATAGAGGACTGTTAAAAGGGTGAGCAAGTCCTGCTGAGCACTCTCTGGCTCTCCAGTTCTCAACTCATCCCATGGATGGGGTCCCACAGTCCCAGCTGGTGCAGTGCTGCTGTTAGGGCACTGGTGTGGTAGCAATCATTACCTGTTGCTCTTCACCCTCGGCAGTCCTACTGCAGAAGGGTCCTCTGAGAGACCAGGC
>NW_005057794.1:0-2236 GCF_000277835.1 Geospiza fortis
AAAAAAAGGAAAAAGAGAAAAAGGAAATGTAATTCTGTTTCATTTGTGTGTGCATGAAGAAATTAGTTTCAGAAGCAATTTTACAGTAATTATGACCATCTCGAATGGATTAGATTTTCAGAAATAGTCACTCTAATGTCAAGATGAGAACTTCCACGTCCTGATTTTTTATTTGATGTTCTAACAATTTAAGGGTTCCAATAATTTGCGTGCATGACTAGACTAGAACAAAAACACATTTACTACTTCTGAATTTTGTGACACTGAAAATTTTATGGTGAAGTGATTTTGACCTTTGGAGGATATAAAAAATTCAATGGTAACATGATCTTTATCTCTCAGCACAGCATGTTATGGTCTGTAGTTTCAGCTCCTTTTCCCTGATAAAGAGATGTGTTTGATCTTTTATTCCTCCTAATACTTCAAGTGTATCATAATTATAAATTTATTTGGTAATCACTGTGATGGTGCTGATACAAAAATCCATTTAGCATTGCTATGTCTGTGGTACTTCCTTCCACTGGGGATACACTGTGAATCTATCAAGGTGAAGTACAAAGCTTTCTAAATTTCTTTTAAGTGGAATTTAAGGCGAACAAACTTCTGGGAAGTTTGGTGGGTTTTGGGGACATCTGCATGAAAAAGGTCTGGTGCCCTTTTCAACAGTGTCTTTGTCCATTTTGGTGGCTTTTGTGGCCAGTTCTCAGTGCCAGCCCATGGAATCGCCGCTTCCTGGGATGAGGCTTCATGCCATTGGTGTGGAGTCAACAATTACAAATGATCCATTTGGTGTTCTGTGTGAAATCATCCATCACTGGACACTGCTAAGGGAGTCTGGTACCATTAAAACTATGTTTAATAGAGCCCACGTTGCAGTGCCACTTGCGATAGGGTCAGCAGTTGCCATCACAATCAATCACTTGTTTACTGAGGAAGTGAAGAGACTGGAGAGCAAGAGGAAACAACAGGAGTAAGAAGAAGAGCAAGCACGCAAAATTAAACATAATCATTACACAAACTGAGACCATTTGCCTCTAGTTTTTCCTCCTCAAATATCTCCTGAAGATTTCCAGTACTATCTTGCAGGATGAAGCACGTAAATTGCAAACCCCAAGGTGTAAGGAGGATATTTTCCCATAAGAAGGAAGTACTGTAACTTCCCATCATCAAAAACAGGAATGCACCTCTTGGGTCCCAAAATGGTCAGGAAGGCAGAGACAGATAGGTGGAGATCTGCTGGAGACTTTGCTAAAGCCTGTCTGAATCAAAGGATGGGCACTCTGTTTGCTGCTGTTCCCTGGAATACTACAGGTATCACACTGTAAGCACATTCCCTTCCATTTCCCCATTGTTCTGTCCTTTTCATTGCTCATATTCCAAAAATTGAACATAATTTCAAAAGGCATGGAACAGTAAGATGTGTTTGGGCTGCTTTATTGCAATTGCAGATGGATGTTCTACTTTTATCCTCACAGTCCATAGCAAAACACAGCAAGGACTGCAGCCTTAGACTTCATGCCTTTGTGGAACATACAAATGAGAGTCAGTCTTTATTCTCTAAGCAGAATGGGAAAACAAAATCTGTGCTAAGTCTTGAAGCAATTACCCCCAGGTACCATCTCCTCCAAACCACAGCAAGCTGATGCTGAGTGTGCTTCCTTTAAATCTAAACATACCCTCTGTTCTTACGAGCAGCTGTGCCTAGACATGAAAAAGCATCAGACATCATCATTCATGTATTAACAATTAATTATTTAGTTATTGGCTCAAAGCAAAGCCAGCACACCGGGACTTCAGTTGTTTGCATTCCTCAGGCTTGCAGCCACGTGTGTAGGCTCTGTCTTCTGGGAGAAAAAGCCACCTAAAAACGCCCTGAATCCTCACGAGTTTGTCCTGCACTGGCTCCCAGCAGGTTCGTCCTCATGGGGAAATCAGTCCTCACGGGGAAATTAGGTGCTGATCCTTGTTAACAGCCTCTAGCCAGATCTTTTCCCAGAGTAAGGCCAAAACACAGCAAAATCTTTTGTTTGAAATCCAATTCTCCTGTATGTGCAACCAGTAGCTCCCATTGCTGAACTCAACAAATCACTGTAACTCCTCTCTCTGAATTTGTTATATTTATGACAAATTTTAGCTGTTCAGTTTCAAATGTTGTCAGCGTCTACCTTGTACTAAACATGTTCTGTGTTTGGGCAGACACAGATAAATCTCCATAAGGAAGTGCACACACACACAC
>NW_005057795.1:0-2235 GCF_000277835.1 Geospiza fortis
CATTCACTAATTGTGTGGGGTAAATAGAACTGGTTGTCCTGATATGAGTGTGAGTTTGCTGTAGAATGCAGTAGAATGTAGAAATAGTAGTGATGGCTTCTAAACTGTATTTTACAGGATTTAAAAAAATAATTTTAATCACTAACATGTTACAGAGAACCAAATTTTGCTTGTCATTACTTATTGTTACTCATTTAGTAAAAAAAATCTAGTCTAACTGCCCAATTTATCAAAGTCGTATAAAAGACCTAACTTGAAGAATGCATTTGAACAATTTAAGGGATTCTAGGATGTTTCTAAAGCTTTTCTTTGCTTTTATAACATTAGAAACAGTAGTGAAATGAGATTTTAGCTGGTCAATCAACCTTGTTCCCAAATGCAACAGCAGGAAGAAATTAGGTATTACTTCCTAAAAAGTTCTATATGTTTTTCACAGAAAGTGGTATTGTCTGTCTATCTGATTTTTTTACTTTGCACAAGAGAACAAAGGGAATAGAGCAAAAATTAACAGATGCTATAGAGACTGTGAGGAAGACTGTGGTAGGATGAAGATCTTGAACCTGTTCCTCTCCTGTGCTGACATCTGGCATCTCTGCTCCAGATAACCAGCAAGCTTTGGGGACAAAATATTTTTACAATTTATCATGAAACAGACAATCATGAGGAGAATATTTCACCAAAATCACTTTATAGCAATGTGGAGTCCCATTATATGATGAAGTAGCTATGCAAGCTTGACTCCTGTAGGATAAAGGAACTGAAATTCTGGCTTTAACACAAAATGCATTAATTAATCTTATCCCTAATGAGTGGGGGAAATAGAGCTTATATAGATGTTCAGCAAACATGGGAAGGTATATATAGAAACCTCTTTTTCCATACACATAAATCAATTCTAGCAAAGGGGCTTATCATTCCTTGCTGACTTAATTTCCCTTCTGTTCAATATTGTGGATAGCATGAATCAAATAGAAGCTTCCTAGTTCATGTCTGGCACAGGGAGGCACTTTCATTCATACATTTAAATTCGCTGTGTATTCATCACACCCTTTTATAGGAAAATAGATACAGACTTGCAAAGTGGAACTAGAATCCTAGAATTATTGAGAAGCTTTTGGATGTGCAGTGTAGGCATTCGAGCTCAAGTGAAACACTCCAGTCACAAAAAAGGTAAGAGCAGCATAATACACACATTTAGGGCCATTTGAAAAGAAGGAATGAAATTGGATTCCTATTTAACAGTAGACTCTCCCAAGAGCTCTGAATAGTACTCCATTACTCATTTGCAAAAGCAATGAAAACATTAATTGACCTCTTGATTAGTATTTAAATAATAAATACCACAGTGGATTAATGCACTGGCCTTTTACCTCAAAGACATAGTTTAAAACTGACTTGACAAAAAAATCAATTTAATTACATGATACTAAAATTGCAAGTGCCAATAGGTGAGAGTTTCCATGAACACGAGGCCACACATCACATAATCATGCCAAATTGGAATTTATACCGTGCTTTATTTTATTTTTATTTTTTTTTAATGAATGCATGCAGGGTGTGTGTTGAAAGAAAGCAGGCTGCCACCTGCCACAGAAATATCCCATCCTTGTGAACTAAAATATTTGGTTTAAATGCTAGAAACCTGAAAACTGAAACAGTTCCATTATCACATTCAGCTAATTAAAACAGATACATTTCTATGGAAAGAAAAGTCAAATGTTTTCTGTAAAACTTCTATTTTGTGGAATTGCTTCACATATATCTGTGGAAAATGAACTCAGATTTTTAGTTTTTGGAACATTTTTACATGCAAACTTGATGTTAGCCAAGTCAATGGAGTCTGGATGTTCTTGTTTATATTAAATTATTTAATGTAAGGCTTTCCTTATGACTTTGACAGCTGGGAAATATCATAAACTGCTCTTAGTAGGCTTCTACCCTAAGGAGTGGAAATCTCATGAGGTCATTTATTCCTTTGAGTTTTCTTTTATCTTAGTCTGAAAACCCTGAAAAGAGCTGGTCAAAACAGATCAGAAGGAGTCTCTGTCCCCATTTGGGTGGGTCCCAAAAGAAAAATCCTTAGGGCAGATTCTGACATTTAACGTTTCCCATGGGTACATCCAGATACATGCTATATTCTAGGGAAATTGGATCTGAAATTGCCCCCCTAGTGTGATGTGATGCAATTTTTGGCTTAGAACAGTTTAAAAAAAGTAGTTTCCCCACAATCATTCA